>NC_026004.2:80294318-80521660 GCF_000442705.2 Elaeis guineensis | reverse complement strand
GACATAGTCATAACAATTATGACTAACCTAGTGGTATGGATTAGCTCGAATTGTTAGCCACCTCTAATCAGAACTGAGTCGACACATATGGCCAGGTAAGTGAGACCGGTGGAGGGATATGCATTAACTCGACAAGAACGTATTCAAGTCGAGTAGCTCTCAATTAAAAACTAGTCGATCGATCTGCCAACTTACCTTAGACACCAAATTATCGAACCAGAATTAATTGGGTTAGCCTACAGTCCAGGCTCTAACCATTGAGCCAAATTAGGTCTTAACTTGATCGAGTCACATCTAAATGTGATTCGACCTTGACCCAGACTTAATCATATTAGGTTGGTCAATTATTACTTTCATGATCCCACCTAACCAACTCTTGATTCGGTTTGATCAACCGCTAGACCTAATTGAGCTATCCAAGCCCGAACCTAATTTTATGAAAATATCTAGATCTAAATTTTAATTTTAGATCTAACTTAATTTATAAGCTTAATTCATTAATTAAGTTTGGGTTCATCAAAAAATATTAAAATAAATCCTAGGTTTCAGGATCTAGAATTTTGCAGAAAAGTAAGTTTTGATTTTGATTAAGGATAACGCGCGGTACCCTACACGTCATATGAACACCCATTAATGAGAAGAGAGGGTCTTAAAACTACTTTTTCTTATGACGAGGCCATGAGAAACACCTTAATCAAAATATAAATTTAACTACAAAATAGTTAGATTAAATTAACATATCACATATACAATTTAAGATCTAACTAATACATGCTTTGCATACATCTATGTATCAAAAATCAATCTAATTAACATGCTTTCAGATTGATACATCATATGTAATATTTAAAAATAAATTTAAATTGAACTATTCAAAATAAAAATTATTCTAGACAAGTTACTAGAACAATTCTACAACTAGTCTAGGCATGCAACAGATCAATTTTATGAAATAATTAAAATTTTATTTTTATTTTTTAATCTAATTATAATAATTATAATATCAAAAAATAAAAATAAATTATATTTAATTTATATTTTAATCTCATTAAAATATAAAACTTAAGACTATTCATGATTCAATTAATCCTAGTCTAGTCATGCATCTTATGCATGTTAGATCTTCTTAGATTTAATTTTAAATATTTTAATTTTAGATTCTATCACATCTGATGTGATATCTAAAATTATTTAATATCAGATAAATTAAAATTAAAATTAGATCTAAAATAGATATGAAATAGAGCCAACAACTGGCTCTGATACCACTTGAAGGAGGAGAAACGCTTTCTCCGTAGGATCTTCCAGATTTCATTAAATCTGGGTGGAATAATTTTAAAAAAAAAATTATTCTATATATTTTAGATCTAATTCTCTAGATCTAATTTTATTATCTATATTTAAAATTAAAATTAAATCTAAAACTATGATAAAAGAAGAAATACCTAAGGGTAATCTGATTACCCTATAGATGATCTCTGCACAGTCCGAGGTTCTGATGTAGCCATGTAAGCGTCTGGCCTCTATCGATATCCACTTAGTAGGATCTAGAAATCTTCTCCTTGCAAATCTATGCTCCAAAAATAGATCTAAATCTGATTAGGAAGTGCTTCAGAACTCCTTCTGAAGTTGGAGCAGCAGCTGTCAAAGATGTCCTGCAGCCTTCTGTTCCAGGCTCACCACGCCTTATATCTCTGCCAGATGGACGTCCAACTTTTTGATTGAAGAGGGGAGTAAGGAGAGTAGGGAGGTGTAGAGAAGAGGTAAGGGGCAACTATTAGGTTTTGTGCATAAAACAATTTCTTCCATGAAACCTAGGCCAGCAGGGTTTATATAGACCCTGTATGCTGCGTAGTGCCACATCATTCAACCAATCAAAAAATTCAATAAATTTGAAAAATTTTGATTGGTGGAGTGATATTATCTGATCATATCAGATAAGAACTCCATCCTCTCTCCTAGTTGGCACCAACAATGGATAAGCTCAATCAAGGTGGCGCCAAAGAGTCCAAGTTTATCAGGACTCTTTGGTTCTTATCCATTTGGGGCGCCCACTAAATCCAATTGGGCTCATGCCATAATTTGATTATGCATCCAATTCAATTGGATTTTGGATGTGGACACTCCATAAAAATCCTCCAATGAGCCTCTTCAGTTTAAGACCCATATGTTAACTTTTGACAGATGTCCTAAAATAAATTGGTAGGTACTAGAAATTAGCAGGTGTTGTCTTAAATTCATCTCATGAATTAAGACAAGCCTTTTCTGAGCTGGACAAGCTTCATTTAGACTGAAAAAATATTTTTAAGATTCTCTGGATGAGTCAAATCACATTTGGCTCAGTAGAGACAGAAAAGATTACACGAGGAGAAAGTTAGCTCAATCATGTGCTAGCACGATTTCTTGAACCTAATTGGATTTAATCCAAATCAATTGAGTTAGCCCAATGATGATTCAGACCCTAACCCTTGTTTGTATGACCCAGTTAGTTTAATTTCATATGGTAATGAGACATGTCGTGATCTCATCATCGACATCATCGAAACTCCTTTCGATGGATCAGAACTCTTCTGATTCAGATAATTAGAATGATCAATCATCAATATCATTCTAATTACTCCCAAAATCACCATTGACACCTAGCAGTATATGGTGGCAACCCATCAGAACTGAAGATAACCTCTCAGTGCAGCTACCTGTGTGATTGAGTTCCTTTATCATGGGTTCCGACTGAATTAGGGTTAAGGTGAACTCGTCAAACCCAACATCAGTCATATGAATTAATCGATCGATCCGAGTTCGATGTGAAACTCCAATGAAAACTCTTTTCCATTATTTCACTCTACCATGGCATGGGCTTAAGAACTCAATCTTTCGATCACCATAGGACTACTCCTCTCATCTACCGAGGTTGATAGATCTCATCTTGGTGCGACCTAGTTCCTACAATGAATATGCTACAGCAACATACACCTCAGAATTTCGAATGGCTAGGAGACCGAGTTATGGTGTAGTCAAACTATAACACACTCAAGGTGAACTGTCGATACA
The DNA here is from genome assembly GCF_000442705.2 of Elaeis guineensis. Taxonomy (NCBI): domain Eukaryota; kingdom Viridiplantae; phylum Streptophyta; class Magnoliopsida; order Arecales; family Arecaceae; genus Elaeis; species Elaeis guineensis. The sequence goes on along the minus strand of NC_026004.2, from coordinate 80,518,609 downwards.
CCTCAGGTCAAAGAACTAGACACACAACTGCAGCATCGAGCTAGTCATCGACGAGAAGGTAGACTTCCTTATGACTGCTTGATATGGTCACGCTTGGTACTCTCGTTCTCAACAAATATCTGTACTCTCACTCCGGTGTCTCCACACCATAGACTCAAGATACATCTATCCTAAGGAAGCGATCGTACACCAACCTTCCGGATCAATCACCATTCTCGTGATGATCCTATGGTCAGGAGCTGTTTATGTGTTAGTTATGTAAATTCATGCTTTAATTTTCAACTCTTGAAAATATGAATTTACATTCCTACTAACTCAAAGATGTATCACAGACACAATGTACACAATGTGATAGAAGAATAATCCTTTTATTAATTTATAATCAAAATTATAAATTTGCCCTTAGATTTGTACAGAAATATGTCAGCCGATCTGGCATCTAGGCACACTATCATCCTAGTAATAGCATATCATTTGAATATGAAAAATTTAAAAACTATGCGATAAATCCTCCTTCATCGATCAAATTAGTCATAAGGACTTCATCACAATACAGGAGTTCATTAAGAAGATATAACCTTATGATGAAAAAGATCAAATAATTTTATTAATGATCAATTCTTATACATTTATGATTAGCACAATCGTCAACATTTGAACATAATTTTCAACAACTCTCACTTGGACTAAAGCTAAACAGTATAGTATCTTATATTCATCTTCCATTTCTAATCATTGAACTCTTAGATACTGAGGCTTTAGTAAATGGGTTGACTAGGTTTTTCTTTTTGTCGATCTTCTAAAACTCGACAATATCTCGATTCACGAACACCTAGACAAGATGGTAGCGACATAGAATTTGCTTAGTAAGTTAATGGGACTTCGGCTTCTTGGCATGAGCTATGGCTCCAGAGCTGTACAATACAGCAGGACCATTATTAGAGGATGCCACTCCAAACTTGCCAATGAATCTCTGCAATCACACAGCTTTCTAGCCAGTATCGGATGCTATAATACATTTCACCTCGCAAAAAGAATTGGCTGCAGTATTCTACTCGAAATTTTTTCAGCAGATAACCTATCATTTAGGATAAAATATGTAACCCGACACGCTTATGTTGTCATCTCTGATCTGACTGAGAATGGAGTCTATAAACCTCAATTATGAGATCAACCCATTGGTCCTTAGTATTTCTCAAATATTTAAGGATGGTTTTTACAACCTTCCAATGATCCTTTTTCGAATCAGATTGGTATCAACTTACTATCTCTAATGAGTATGCCACATCCAATCTTATACATATCCTATCTATGTTGAACCGCTTCAGCATGATATCAATGTACGTCGATTGAGATAATCCAAGCATCCTTTAAGATCTATCCCTATAGATCTTCATCCTCAAGATGTAAGATGCTTCTCCCAAATCCATCATAGAGAACTTAGATGATAGTCTAACCATTATTCTCTATAATGTAGGGATCTTATTCTTGATTAAGAAAATTTCATCCACATACAATACAAGAAATATAACTATAGAACATCAGTTCATTTATATATGCAAGTTTCTTCTTCGTTCCTAACGAAGCCATACATTCTGATCTCATCAAAATGTATGTTCTAACTCTGAGAGCTTTGCTATAGGAGAACATCTCATCATTGTCAATACTATAATATTAACAATATCTCTTAATAACCATATGGATTTATAGGTCTCCACCTTTCCATCTATATCTTTTTCCTATTGAAGACCCACTTACATCCTATGAGTTTTACCCCTTCAGGTGGATCAACTAATGTCGATAGATCATTGATCTTCATAAACTCCATTTTAGACATCATAGCTTCAAGCCACTAATCAGAATCGGATCTCTCTAGGACATCCATATAGGTGATCAGATCCTTATTGTCCTCATCGAGTTCAACAGAATCACGTCCCAGACTTAGAAACCGAAGTATCTATCTGACAGACGTGATACTCTATCGGATCTCCTTAATGGTGCCCCCACAATCAATTTTGGATTTGATCTAATCAAATTTGATTCTATAGGTTTACTAGATTGTATCGGTTCTTTTACTAGTGGAACTTCATCAAGTTCAACCCTAGAGGCATCAGTTCCTTCACCAAAGAACTTCTTTTTCAAAAAAAATACCGAACAACTTTTGTTCTTCAATAAGATAGAAGTAATATCCCTTAATTTTTTTTAGGTATCCTACGAAATAACACTCATCGGATCATGATCCAAGCTTATCAGTTTGCCAAATATTTGACATAAGCCAGACATTCCCAAACCCTAAGGTAAGAGAGTATCAGTTATACAAGTCCATATCTCATATGGAGTCTTTGCAACTGATTCGCTCAGAACTCAGTTTAAAATATAACAAGCAGTCTGAAGAGCTTAATTTAAAGGAAGACTGGCAAACTTATAAATCCATCAAGGATCGAATCATGTCTAATGAGGTTCGATTCTGCTGAGAGAGAATCTTATTCTCTTCTAGATATGTTAAAAACTCACTAGAAAGGCATTCTCCTCCTCGATTTAATCAAAAAATTTTAATACTCTTTCTAATTTATTTATCTACCTCATTATAAATTATTTGAATATTTCAAATAACTCAAATTAATGGCACTCATGTTCGTAGGTCCAATACATTAGTATATACTAGATTGAGAATATCATTGGCTCATTCATCTTTTTCAGCAAAAGATGACTCGATCATTTTACTAAGAAGATAAGATTGAGACAATGATTCATAATCATTGACTTTGAGAATTATCTTCTGATTGATCTTATTCTTATTTATATGATCGAGCCTATAATACCAAAGGTAGGTATCTGTGACATTATCTACTCTAGGATGTTTATTTATTGTATACAGTACACTAACAGACTATGACTATTTGTAAATATCATTTCTTAGTTGTCCATACATGATTTTGACATCATTCATAATGATATCACAAAAATTATTTTATATTGACAATGTAAATTCATCTTTGGCCAAAAGGCCTACAAAAATTATATTCATCAAAATGGACAATAGTGACAATCATTAAAAATGATATTATTAAAATTGAAAACAAGCTTGATAATTTCTAAAGCTAGAACTGAAATATGACTTTCAGCTCCAATAGTCAGGAACCTATTGTTGTTTCCAAATTTTTAACTAATCTGAAGTTCTTGCAATAATTTGCAAATATAAATCAGACTTTCAGTATCTAATACCCAATAGTAGTATCACAGATAAAGAAATTATGAGATGTTATCATATAAGCACCATGTCTAGCAACCATTTGCTAATTTCTCTTTCTTAGCCTGTTCAAATCAAGAGATGCTAGATACAGAGGATAATTCTTCTTCCAGTGTCCTGCTTCTTCTAAAAGAAGCACTCTGTCAGACTCGGATTAACCTTAACTTTTAGTCAGTTCAGGCTTAAAAGCCCAAGTACGACTCACTTACACCTTTTTTTTTTCTTTCTCAAAGGACTGACCTCCCATTGAAGATGAACCTTCAGAGGTGCCAAATGACTTTTTCAACATTTGAAAGATTTCTTTTGGCTTGAGTGTCCTCAATTTATAATTAAATTCATGTTCATCACTGCCCTTATCACCACACCGTAGTTCGATCATTAAGCTACTTCTGATAAGTGACTTTGACTGCGTCACATGTGTTGGGCTTGAGAACTTTAGGTGCTGGATCCGTAAGAACATACAGGATCCTTTCGTGCTCTGGAATAATTTTTAACTTTTGATACCAACTATCAAAGTTGGATCCTATAAGCATGTCATTGTTAAACAGTGAGCAAAGCAATAGACTACTAGCCATAACTAAAGGAAAACTAGAAAACCTAAATGTACATGAATTATTAAGCCTAAAAACTTGGACTTTAGTCTAAAGTTCTTTCATTATTTTATACGAATTGGTAGCCTCTACCTCCATCTGAGAAATTATATTAATTTTTTAGCAAGTACTAGAGTCCTCACAGACTGCATATGGGCTCGAGTGTGGCTCGGCCAACCCTGTGCACTCATGCATAGGTTCTAAACTAATTATTTCATCAAATAACTTTTAGTAATTAATTTTATCCCAGACTTCTCTTCAGCAGGCATGTGGCATCTCCACTGAAATCCTGATTAGGTCCAACTATTGTCATGTCAAAATTCAATGCATCTGACAAATGAATGATCAGGCCCGAGTGTGGCTCGACCAATCTGACCACCGTCAGAAAGATATATCTAAATCAACATATTATGAATGAAATTTCGACAGCCAGATGAGCACCAGGTATGTGGTGCATCCAATAATCATCTAAATCGTTGGACTCATTATCATCCAACTTAATGAGAAGCTATGATCTAGTTATCACCATAATTATTTTATTTTTAAAATCTAATAATTTTAAAAAATTTGATTAATATAATTTAAGAGAAGAGATTAATCAACAGTCAATAATCTTTCCAATGACTTCACCAAGTCATTAAAAGAGGACTAGAGACATGCTGGTCCACAGACAAATCGTAAATCCTCCCACTGACTTACCAAGTCATGAAGAGGACTAAGACAAGTCGAACTAGAGGCACCTTAATCAGTCGAACTGATTTTCTAGTTAGCATGAGTCAACCCGAATCATTAAGTGATCTGATCAAAACATAATTCACTATGTTGGCTAAGTAAGTGAGATCAGTGGGAGAGATATACTATTAACTTGCCACAGACTTAATCTATATGAGTAGCTCTCAATTAATAACCATCGATCAAGACTGTCAAACTTATCTTAGATACAAACTATTAATTAGTTTCAATTTGATCAGCTTATAGATTGTGTTCGACCGCTGAACTAAAATCAAGGTCCATTTGGTCTAATCAAAGATATGAACTTGATCAACAATAACTATTATATTTGATCTAGAGTATCCTTGATCTAATCTAAATCAACTTTGGTTAGATTTGATCAACTACTCTTTTAGTCCATTAAATCTTTGATTCTAATCTTAGATCTAACCCAATTAAAAAGATCTAATTTGAGTTAACCCATACCCCCATGTTTTATATAATATCATTAGATCTTAAATTCATAATTTAGATCTAAAGATTCATCTCTTAATTCTCAATTAAGTGTAGCATTAAGATGGGTTAAGATTTTTAATTGAAACCATTTTAATTTGTAAACTACTTTATAATTTGTAAACTTCTTTACATTGATTTTGTGCACAAACATTTAGTTATGAAAATTGAGTTGGCTCACCCTTGGACTAAGCCGGCTCACAACAATGGATCGACTAAGTTCTGAACTTAGTCGGCTCATTGATATAAACAATAACATTTACTTTCTACTTATGTAAACTGGGTTAGCTTAGCAAAAAGCTAAGCCGACCAACCAGAGCATTGAAGAAAATATACGGTAGTGCAGTACATGCGATTTAAAAATTTTATGCAATGGAAATGAATGATCAAATAATTTAATTCTAATCACATGCATAAGATCTAATCTTAAACAACCACATCATGATCTATGATATAAAAAATATGTACTTTAGATATAAAAGTAAAAACACATATTGATCTCATCGATGTTGAAAACCAAGATCTAACTATTAGATCTACCATAGAAATCAAGATAAATTAGAGATCATTACCAAACAAATTTTGATCTTGATCTTCTCTGATCCAATAGCTGGAGAAGATGTTCCTCAGGCCACTTGCAGCCACATGGAGTCATCTGGCCTCTATAGAAAAATTCATGCGAAGACTGACGCAGATCAGAAACTTGAAGATGCTAGCCTGCAAGCAACTTTGACAGCTGATCTCTTCCTTCTTCTATAAGCACCTTGGACACTCCAAAGTAGTAGAGGATCTAGAGAAAGAAAAGAGGAGGAAGAGAAGAGCTCTAAAAAACCAAAAAATAGCAAGAAAATTGATCATAGGACATCCAAGAGAGAGGATCCCTTTTTATAGACTAGGAATTAAGATTTTTCCAAGGAAAGGCACCAATAGTCCATGCCAAAACCACCTTTTGGCATCCCAAAAAATTTCAAAAAAAATAGTAAAATATGGAGAAGGATTTTGAAGTCTCACACACCAAAGAATTCTCCAAGAAAAGTAAGAAAAAAAATAATATGATGCCAACAATATTTCATGTATGAAAAATCTCTTTTTTAGTTTATATCTTATTCCTAATTCAGATCGCATTCGAATTAGGCAAGAGATAAGATTATGACTCATCAAATATTATCATCTACTCCTATTGGACCCTCTATTATGACATCAAAAATCATAATCGAAATCTAATTAGGCATGGAGAAATTGGCATGGGTTCAGGAGTGGCGTAAGAAATAAAGATAGAGTCCAAGTTGACAAGGACTCTTCATTTCTAATTCTGATTCTAATCCAAATCAAATTTAGACTGAACCCACTGATAGAAATGAATCTAATCTAATTAAAAATTTAGATATCTCATCACATTTGTAACCCAATTAGGAATTAGTCGAGTCAAAATCATATCAAACCCAATCAGAGTCGAACTGAATCCAATTCAATTAGACTTGATCCAAAGCTCTTTGCTCAATCAAATTGAGTCAATTAATAATCTAATTACTAATTAATTCTTTATTAATAGTAGAGTCTCAATTCTAGTGGAACTCTTCCACAGAGTCTTAGTCCGAATAGGACTCGTCACCAGAGTCACAATCCAATTGGACTCTTTAACCATCAGATCTGATCAAATCTTCTAATACGTATGACCTCATAGGTTTGAATCTAAGCTGGTAGCATAAGAATAACTTTCTATACCAATCGATGTAACTATCTAGCATTCGTGACCCGATGATCGGATAAGTCGAAGTATTGCAAAGCAACCTTCTAGAACCTACTAACGTATGGTTACCGTATAATTCATCCCTTTGATCCAAATGCTCAAGGTGACCTAGGGTTTAACTGTCAATCCTAATTTAGTCGATCACATTATATTTCAACCTTTCAAATCTATCTCATGGATTATCCTGATCAAAATTTTACTGAATTAAAATACACTGAAGCATATCTCCTACTAATTCAGAGGGGTCAATTCCATCTTGACTCACACACCGACTTGATAAGTACTTGACTGTACCTAATATCCTTCCGTTACTGAGTTAAAAATTCAGATGGTTCGATAGTAAAGTACAGTGAGTTGCTTACAAGTCACCATAGTAGTCTCAGATCGAGGAGATACTTATATCCATATCCTTCATAAGTTACTCTTGACAGTAGAGTGCTTGGCACATGGTCACATTCGATGTGAATGTACTCCTACATTCCATCTGCATGCCATAATAGTATCTCCACACTCCTTGATTAAGAGGACAACCAACTCATATGGCACACAATGACCTACACTTGATATCGCAATCATCCTAGTAATAGTGTATCATTTGGTCATGAATATTTTTAAGGACTTAACGACAAATTCTCTTTTGTCGATTAATTATAGCCTTAAGGACTTCATTACAATATAGGAGTTAAAAATGATCAATTTATAATAAAAATATCAAATAATTTATATTAATAAAAATTTATATATAATTTACAAGATGAGCACAATCGTTAACAGACTGATAATTGACTTTGGGATATATTTCTTAATAACTCTCACTTGGACTAAAGCCAATCAGTACAATATTGATTACCCATCTTCGACTTGTGGTCATCGAACTCTTTGATTTTGAGAGCTTTAGTAAATAGGTTGGTCAGATTCTCCTTTCTGTCGATCTTCTAAAGATCGATGTCATCTCGATCTATAATCTTCTGAATAAAGTGATAGTGGCAAAGAATACGTTTGGTGCACTGATGGGATCTCAATTTTTTGGCTTGAGCAAGGGCTCCAGTATTGTCACAGTATAACAAGACACGGCTATCAAAGGAGGGTGCCACTTCGAGTTTGTTGATGAATTTTCACAACCATACAGCTTCCTTCGTAGCATCGGATGCCGTGATATACTCTGCTTCATAAACAGAGCTGCCATAATGTGCTGCTTGAAATTTTTTTAGTAGATCGCTCCATCATTTAGGATAAAAATATAATCCAACACACTCTTGCTATCGTCATGGTCTAATTAAAAGTTGGAGTCAGTGAACCCCACAAGTTTCAAATCAGTTTCACTATATACAAGCCACTGATCCTTAGTATTTCTTAAATACTTAAGAATGATCTTTACGATCTTTCAGTAATTTTTTCCTGAATCAGATTGGTATATACTCACTACTCCTAGTGAGTATGGCACGTCTGATCTCGTACATGTCATATTGTACAGAATAGAACCCATTATTGAAGCATATGGAACTCTACTCATACGCTCTCTCTCTCTTGAGGAGTTATCAGACAATCTCCTTTTGAAAGAAAATTTTTTTATCCTATCAGAAGATAATTTTTCTTATAATTCTTCATGCTGAACTATTTCAGCATAATATCTATGTACGTAGATTGGGAGAGTTTGAGCTGCCTCTTAGATCTACCCTTATAGATCTTCATCCCTATAATGTAAGCTGCTTCTCCCAAATCCTTCATGGAGAAGTGTGACGACAGCCACACTTTTATTTCTTATAATGCAGGGACATCCTGATTAAGAGAATGTCATCCACATATAATATAAGAAATACTATTATTGAACTATTTGCCCACTTATATATGCAGGTTCCTCTCCGTTCCTAACGAAACCATATGTTCTGATCACCTTATCAAAATGTATGTTCCAACTCTGAGATACTTGCTTCAATCCATAAATGGATCTCTGAAGCTTGCATACCTTAGACTCATTTACGGATGTGAAACTTTTAGGTTGTATCATATACACCTCTTCGTTCAACTCTTCATTTAGGAAAGCTGTCTTCACATCCATTTATCAGACTTCATAGTCCAGGTATGCTGCTACCGTAAGCATAATCTGAATGGACTTGAGCATTGCCACAAAAAAAAATATCTCATCATAGTCAATACCATAATGCTGATGATAGCTCTTGATAATCAAACGGGCTTTATAGGTCTCCACCTTTCCGTCTGTGCCCTTCTTCCTTTTGAAGACCCACTTACACCCTATGGGTTTAACCCCTTCAGATGGATCAATCAATGTCCATACATCATTGACCTTCATAGACTCCATTTCAGATTTCATAACTTTAAGCCATTTATTAGGGTCGGACATCTGCATTGCATCCATGTAGGTGATCGGATCCTCATGGTTCTCATCGAATTCGACAGGATCTCTATTTCTGACCAAAAAATCTAAGTATCTATCCAGCTGACATGGTACTCTACCAGATCGCCTTAAGGATGTTTGTTCATTGGGATTCAGATTTGATCTTATTAAATTCGGTTCAGATTCAATCATTGGTGTCGGTTCTTCTATCTGTCAAACTTCATCAAGCTCGATTTTAAAGGCACTTATTCCTTCACTAAGAAATTTTTTTTCAAAAAGTGTGCCTTACTGCTGACAAATATCTTTTGTTCAGTAGGTAGATAAAAGTAATATCCTCTTGTTTCCTTGAGGTACCCTATGAAGTTACATTTATCGAACCTAGGACTGAGCTTGTCAGTTTGTAATCGTTTAATATAAGCCGGACACCCCCAGACCTTAAAATAAAAGAGGTTCGGCCTATGCCCAAATCATATCTCATATGATGTCTTACTAACTAACTTGCTCGAAATATTATTGAGCCCAAGACAAGCTGTTTCAAATACATATCCCCAAAAAAAGATTGATAGAGTTGCAAACCCCATCATGAACTGAACTATATCCAACAAGGTTTGATTCCTCCTTTTTAAGACGTCATTATGCTGTGGTGTCCCTGTAGGGTTCCATTAGAAGAGAATCTCATTCTCTCCTAGATATGCTAGAAATTTACTAAAGAGGTATTCACCTCCTCAGTCAGACTGAAGAGTTTTAATATTTTTTTCAGTTTGTTTCTCTACTTCATTATGGAACTGTTTGAACATTTCAAATGATTCAGACTTATATTTCATCAAATAAACGTACCTATACCTAGATATGTCATCTGTGAACGTAATGAAATTGCTATACCCTCCTCTGGCACATGTGCTCATGGGTTCACATACATCAGTATGTATCAGGCCCAGCACATCATTGGTCCGTTCATCTTTTCCAGTAAAAGATGACTTGGTCATCTTCTCAAGCAAACAAGACTTACAGGTAGGTAACGATTCATAATCATTTTTATCAAGAATTCCTTCTTGAGGTAATCTGTTCATCCTGTTCTTATTGATATGACCTAGTCTATAATGTCAAAGATAGGCATCCGTGACATCATCTATTCTAGGATGTTTATTTGAAACATACATTACATTAGGCCTAGATACAATATAGATACCATTATTCAACTGTCTACGTAAAATTATAACATCATTCAAAATGATATCATAAAAATTTTTCTTTATTGACATTTCATAATTAAAATTAGCCAAAAGGCCTACAAAAAAAATATTTTAAAAAAAAATTAGAACAGTAATGACACTCATCAAGAATAATATAACGAGACTCAAATACAAGCTTGATGATTTCTAAAGCTAGAACTGAAACTGATCTTCCATCTCCAACGTTCAGGAATCTCTCGTCATCTCCAAATCTCTTAGTGACCTAAAGACCCTGCAATGAATTGCAAATGTGAATAGGACTACCGATATCTAATACCCAGGTCATTGTATCAAAAAGAGAGAAGTTACAAGATGTTATCACATAAATACCTTATCCAGCAACTGATTACTTCTTCTTCTTTGGCCTATTCGGATTAAAAAAAGTGATATACTGAGGATAATTTCTCTTCCAGTGATCCTGCTTCTTACAAAAAAAGTACTCTGCTTAACTTTGATCAGTGTTGAACTTGAATTTCTAAGACTGACTTCCAACACCAAGCACCTTCTTATTCTTCTTCTTTTTCTCTTTCTTAAAAGGATGACGACTATCCGAAAAAGATCCTCCCACTAAATTCACCATCTCCTTATGGAGCTGGTGATCTTTCTCAAAAATTTGTAGCAACCCTAACAGATCGTGGTAGTTGACTACAGGCTTCGTCATTCTGAAATGACTAAGGAATGGTAAGTAGGACTTAGGTAGGGAGTTCAGGATCGTATCCTTCCTCAACTGTTCGTGCAAGGAAAAGCTAAGTTTGCTCAGTTTTTCAATCTGTTCAATCATGTACAATACATGATCGGTAACAGATGTACCCTCTCTCATTTGGATATTAAAAATAGTGCAACTAGTCTTGTGCCGCACAACATCATCAGGAGTATCAAAGGAATCTCTCAACACTTGAAGCATTTTCTCTAGCTGAGCCTCTTCAAACTTCTGACTGAACTCATCATTCATGGAGACTCGCATGATGCAACGAACTATGGTGCAGTCATTGAGTCACTTCAAATAAGTATCTTGAACCGCTCCTCAAGCATTAGGAGCAGGCTCCTTAGGTGCCGAATCTGTTATCACATAAAGGATCCTCTCATCTTTCAGGACTATCTTTAACTTTCGATATCAATTATCAAAATTCGATCCAATAAGCTTCTCACTATTCAACAATGATCGGAGCGACAAGTTTGAGGCCATATCTGCACACACAAGAAAAATATAAAATTTAATTAATATATAAATTTGTTGATCCTAAAGATATGAACTTTAGTCTAAAGATTCTTTCATTATTTTATATGAATTGATAGCCTCTACCTCCAATTCGAGGAATTATCTTAATTTCTTAACGGGTACTAGAATCCACACAAACTACATATAGATCCAAGAATGGCTCGGTCAACCCATATACACCTATGGGTAGGTTCTCAATTAATTATTTTTTTAAATAATTTTTAATATTTAATTTAGCTCTAGATTTTATTTCAGTAGGTGATGGGCCTCCACTGAAAGTTTCGGTTAGGTCAAACCATTAACATGAACCTACTCAGTGATTCTAACTAATGAGTGATCAGGCCCTAGGATAGCTTGGTCAACCCAACCATCATCAAATAGTTCAACAGAGTCATCATATGATGAATGATAATCCATTATTCAGAGGGAACACCAGACGGATGGCACCTGCAATATCAATCATAACTAATGGACCTATTATCACTCACCTTAATGGGAGGCTATGATCTAGTTATCACTATAACCAGCTCATTTTAGAGACCTAATAATTTAGAGGGTTTAATCGATTTAGAGAAGAGAGAAGAGAAGATCAATCAATAGACCATGATCTTCCCACTGACTTCACCAAGTCATTGAATAGGATTAGGTCATGCTGATTGAACTAGCACCTAGATCAGTCACACTAATCAACCTTAATGACATGGGCTAACTCGAATCACTGAGCGATCTAATCAAAATCTAGTTCATCAAATTGTTCAGATAAGTGAGATTGGTGGGAGGGTCTGCTAAGCTTGTCTTAGACACTATCGAAATAGTCAGAAAAGCTGCTCTCAATTAAAAATCACCGATCAAAATGCCAAACTTATCTTAGACACTAATTGATTAACTAATTTTGATTTGACCAACCTAATGATTTGGATTCAACAACTGAGCCACAATCAAGGTCCATTTGGTCTAATCAAAGATATGGACTTGACCATTTATAATTATTGTACTAGAGAAATCCTGATTAGTTTAATTCAACATTTGGTTAGACTTAATCAATTTCTCTATATGGTCAATCAATTTTTTGATTCTAATCTTAGGTCTAACCCAATTAAAGAGGACCTGATTTGAGCTAACCCATGCTCCATGTTTTATGCAATGTCATTTGATCTAAATCACAATTCTAGATCTATTGAGTTTAACATTTAATTCTTAATTAAGTTTTGCATCAACATGATTAAGGTTTTAAAAATAATTTTTTATGTAAACCTTTTACATCAAATCATAAAATTTTTTAGATCAAATCTAAATTTTTATGATTTTAAATCAAAATAATTTTGATTAAATAAGATTAGATGTAACTAGTTTCTTCGTAACTTGCATCACATACAACAACACCTAGGATTTCAAGATCTAGAATTTTGCAAGAAAATAAATTTTTTTCTCTCACTTTCTTCTCCATGGGATCTCACAGTGGCACTTCTACATACCACGAAGAGCACCCCATTGAATGAAAAGAGAGGATCATGAAATTCTACTTGCTCCTATGATCGGACGGCCTGGTGATTACCCAATCTGACTACTTTTCTACTTAGAATATCTAATCTAAATAGATAATAATCAGATCTAAAAATAAACTAATTTAAATCTAATCTAAATCATAAATAATTAGATCAAATAAAAAAATTTAGATCTAAAGTCATATTAATTCACATCAAAATAATCTGGCTCTGATACCAGTTGAAGAAAATATACGATAGTGCAGTACATACGATTTAAAAATTTTATGCAGTGAAAATAAATGATTAAATAATTTAATCCTAATCACATGTATAAGATCTTATCTTAAACTATCACATCATAATCTGTGATATGAAAAATATATATTTTAGATCTGAAAGTAAAAATACACATCAATCTCATCGATGCTGAAAATCTAGATCTAACTATTAGATCTACCATAGGAATCAAGATAAGTTAGAGATCATTACTAAATAAATTTTGATCTTGATCTTTTTTGATCCAATGATTGAAGAAGGTGTTTCTTAGGTCACTCACAGCCATACGGTCTGGCCTCTATAGAAAAATCCATGCAAAAATTGGCGCAGATCAGGGATTTGGAGGTGCTAGCCTACAAGCAACTTTGACAGCTGATCTATTTCTTCTTCTACAAGCATCTTAGACACTCCAAAGTAGTAGAAGATCTGGAAAAGAAAAAGAGGAGGAGGAGAAGTGCTCTGAAAAATCAAAAAATAGTAAAGAAATTAATCATAGGATGTCCAAGAGAGAGGATCCCTTTTTATAAACTAGGAATTAGGATTTTTTCAAGGAAGGGCGCCAATAGTCCATGCCAAAACCACCTTTTGGCATCCCAAAAAATTTTTAAAAAATTATTAGGATATGGAGAAGGATTTTGGAGTTCACATGCTAAAATATTTTTTAAGAAAAATAAAAAAATAATATGACATCAATAATATTTTATATATGAAAAATCTCTTTTCTAGTTTACATCTTATCTCTAATTCAAATTACATTCGAATTAGGCAAGAGATAAGATTATGACTCATCAAATATTGCCACCCACTCCTATTAGACCCTCTATCCTAATATCAAAAATCACAATCCAAATCCAATTAGACATGGAGAAATTGGCATGGGTTCAAGAGTGGCACAAGAGATAAAGATAGAGTCCAAGTTGACAAGGACTCTTCATTTTTAATTCTGATTCTAATCCAAATCAAATTTGGATTGAATCCACTGATAAAAATAAACCTAATTCAATTAGAAATTCAGATATCTCATCAAATTTCTAATCTAATTAAAAATTAATCATGTCAAAACTCTAATCGAATCAAGATCAAATTTCTCTGTAACCGGGATTGATCATATCAAATCCAATCAAAGTCGAACTGAATCCATTAGACTTGATCCAAAGCTCTTTGCTCAATCAAATTGAGTCAATTAGTAATCTAATTATTAATTAATTCTCTATTAATAGTAGAGTCTCAATCCCAGTGGGACTCTCCCATAGAGTCCTAGTCCGAGTATGACTCTTTACCAAAGTCACAATCCAATTGGACTCTTTAGCCATCAGATCTAACCAAATCTTCTAATACGTATGATCCCATAGGTTCGAACCTAAGTCAGTAGTATAGGAATAACTTTCTATACCAATCGATGTAACCATCTAGTAATAGTGATCCGACGATCGGATAAGTCGAAGTATTGCAAAGCAACCTTCTAAAACCTACTGGCATATGGTTATCGTATAATTCATTTTTTTGACCCAAAAGCTCAAGGTGACCTAGGATTTAACTGTCAACCTTAATTTAGTCAATCACATTATATTTTAACCTTTCAAATCTATCTCATGGATTATCCTGACCAAGATTTTACTAAATTGAAATACACTGATGCATATCTCCTATTAATTCAGAGGGATCAATTCTATCTTGACTCACACACCGACTTGATAAATACTTGACTGCACCCAGTATCCTTCTGTTACTGAGTTAGAAACTCAGATGGTCCGAAACTAAAGTATAATAAGTTACTTATAAGTCACCATGGTGATCTCAGATTGGAGGGATACTTATATCTATATCCTTCACGAGCTACTCTTGACAGCAAAGTGCTTAGCACATAGTCACGTTCGATACGAATGTACTCCTATATTTCATTTGTATGCCATCACAGTGTCTCCACACTCCTTGATTAAGAGGACAACCAACTCATATGGCACACAATGACCTACACTTGATATCACTATCATCCTAGCAATAGTGTAACGTTTGATCACAAATATTTTTAAAGACTTAACGATAAATCCTCCTTTACCGATTAATTATAGTTCTAAGGACTTTATTATAATACAAGAGTTCAAAGATGATCAATTTATAATAAAAATATCAAATAATTTTTATTAATAAAAATTTATATATAATTTACAAGATGAGCACAATCGTTAACAGACTGACGATTGGCTTTGGGATATATTTTTCAATAGACACTAGGTCGACTCAAATCAAAATTGAGTCAACTTAGTAGGTAGAAACAACAACACTTTGTATAATTTTTAGATCTAAATAATTTTACATAAATAAAAAAAATCAATCATAAATTAATTTTAGATCTCATCTAAATTTATTTATAATTTTAGATTTTATTTGTTATGATTAAAATAATTTTAATCACTAAGATTAGATGTTACTACTTTTCATACAACTTGTATCACATAAAACAATCCTAGGATTTCAATTCTAATGTTTTGCAAAAAAATAAATTTTCTTCCTTTTATGGTTCTTTTTATGAATAAACAGCACCCCTACACATCATAAGAGATCCCCATGGAATGAGAGGAAAGGATCTTAAAATCTTACTTTCTTCTATGACCAGACAGCCAAAAATATTCAATCTGATTACTTGACTACTAAGCATCTAATTAAATCATATAATATATAAAAAAATTTAGACCAAATCTAAATCATATCTGATCTGATTTCAACATTAGATTATATCTACATCAGATCAAAAATATCATATGCATCAAATAAAATCTGATTTTATTAGAGATCAGTACAAACTAGAAAAACTTTTTCACTATAAGGGATAAATCCAACAGCAGAACAACCTTATTTCAGTTTGTACGATCAATCAATAATTAAATTCAGATCTAGGATATCATATATGAGATCTAAATAATTTTAAATTTCAGATCTAATATGCACATATAACATGTCATAATGAACCTAGGCTCTGACACCACTGTAGAAGACTGTAGGCGATTTCATATATGTATTTTAATTTTTTTTTAAAATAAATTATAGTGAAAAGCAACTAGATTAATCATATTAATCAAACATGCATATGATCTAATCATTAAATCAACCTACTCTAGGATCTATAATATGATATATGGTATACAAAATCTAAAAATAAAATAGCATGCATGTATGTAAGGAATAGATCACATCTATTCGACAGTAGATCAGATATACTATCCTACAAAGTTTATAACTCCATACTTGAGCGCGGGTCGACGATCACTGTTGCTGAGAAAATATGGTAAAGGGTTCATCCTCATCACTCACAGCTGGACAGGATGTCCAACCTCTAAGGGACATCCACTCGAAGCTTCGATCCGATCTATCTCCTTGAAAGTGCTAGCTTGCGCGAAGTCCATATTGAAGGCTGATCTGATTCCTTCCTTCAAAACTCTCGAATACTTTCAGAGGTTGAAGAAGGACACTTAGGAGGAGAATGTGGTGGAAGAAAAGTGGAGGTGAGACTCTCTCAATTGACTTTTCTCTCTTTTCAAAACCCTAGTAAGAAGACCTAGGGTTTTCACATCGATTGATGTCTACCCAGAAGAGATCACACCGACACCCTCCTCCTCTCATTTGTCCATAGTAAAAACCCTTCTCCCTTATGTCACACACCCCAGAAACCTTCTCAAGGTTGGCATCCCATATGGATAAGGATAGGATATTAGGTAGTTTGATTCAAATATGAATTCAAAATTCAAGTGAATTTCAAACAAAATCAATCCAATCCTAACTTGAATTCAAAATTCAAGTTGCAACACCTTAATCCTCATCCAAAGGGGGCGACAAGGGAGCTTTGTGCATGGAAATAAATTATATAAATCAGAGATGGCATGAAATATTTCTTGGCGTGGACATGGGTTGGTGCTAGGGAGAAGTCCAATCTAATTGGACTCTAGGTTTTGGTTCCAACTTAATCTTTCAACCAAATCAAATTTGGTTAAATCCAAATGATAAATGAAACCTAATCCAATTAGGCTCTTAAATCTTTAATTAAATCTTAATCTAATTAAGAATTGATTAAACCAAAGTTTTGATGAAATTAGGGATAATTCTCCTTTAGCGATTAGATCATCTCATAACCTAATCGGATCAAACCTAATTGAATCAAATTCAATTAGATTTGATCTAAATATCATTGCTCAAATAAATTGAGCTAATCAATAATTTAATTACTAATTTATCTTTCATTAATTCACTAACGCTTAGCGAATTATTTCATCATAACTTTTACTTAAGGTTAATCATCAATCGAATTGATGATTACACCATTGAACAATTCTTAATCG
Source organism: Elaeis guineensis (assembly GCF_000442705.2). Classification (NCBI taxonomy): domain Eukaryota; kingdom Viridiplantae; phylum Streptophyta; class Magnoliopsida; order Arecales; family Arecaceae; genus Elaeis; species Elaeis guineensis. The sequence continues at coordinate 80,500,891 of NC_026004.2, read as the reverse complement.
TTGATCAATTCTTAATGGTTGATCAACCACACGATCAATTAAAAACTTTTTTTGAGTGTGACACCATAGGTTCGAACCTAAATCGATGGTGTAGGAATAAATTTTTGAACTAATCGATGTAACCATCTAGCAATGAAACCCAATGTCTGGATAGATCGAATGATTGTAAAGCAATATTCAAGAACCTACTGGTGTATGGTTACCATATAATTCATCTCTTTAATCCTGAATGCTCAAGGATGATCTAGAATTTAACTGTCAATCCTAGATAAGTCATCCACATCATATTTTAATCTTTCAAATCCATCACATGGATTATTCGGACCTAGATTTTACTAAATTAAATTATAGTGATACATTAACTCCTACTTATTTGGAGGGATCAATCCCTTCTTGACTCATACACCGACTTAACAAGTACTTGACTGTACTCAAAAATCTTTCAGTTACTAAATTAAAAATTCAAAAAATCTGACATCAAAATACAGTGAGTTACTTGCAAGTCACCGTGGTAATCTCAGGTCGGAGGGATACTTATACCTATATCCTTCGTGAGCTACTTTTGACAGCAAAGTGCTCTATAATTGATCACGTTCAATGAAATGTACTCCTACATCTCACTTACATACCATATCAGTATCTCTACACTACTTGATTATAAAGACAACCAACACATATGGCACACAACGACCTATACTTGATAACCGTTATCGTCCTAGTAATAGTATATCATTTGATCGTACATAAGTTTAAAAACTATGTGATAAATCTTCTTTTATCAAATTAGTCCTAAGGACTTCATCACACTACAAGAGTTCATTAAGAAGATGTAATCTTGTGATGAAAAAGATCAAATAACTTTTATTAATAATCAATTCTTATACATTTATAATTAGCACAATCATTAAATGATTGGATTTAAGATATAATTTTTAATAAATAATAATAAATATAAATCTAAACTATGTTAATATTGTTGAGTCTTGATTTTAGTCTTATTCCCAAAGTAGTATTCATGTTCGCAACTAAATATCTGAATCTAAAAAAAAAGATAATGAGCTCAACAGTCCAATAAGTAATGAATACCTTAACTAGCTTATTTATGTACTATTATAAGATACTATAGTCAAATACAAATTACATGAATCAATGTAAGGACATTATTAATTTTGTTTCAAAACATAAATCTAGTAAAATCAATATCTTTTAAATATTCATATGTATAGTCATAAATTTGATTCAAAATAAATTACATTCAAACAATTGCCTTTAACTATAACTACACTTATACTCTATGGCTAAATCAAAAATAGAAATAGAATCATACTTATATCCTACAGAGTGGACTGAAGTACCATACTTATATCTTACAATGTGGGCCAAAATATCATATTTATACCCTTATGGTGGGTCAAAAATAGAAAGAATGAACTCAATAATAGTCAAAGTGCCAATGCACTGGCCGCAATTGGTAGGATCCAGAATATACTGGTTGAAAGTCCAATCCGACACATATTAAAGTTCTTTTTATAGAATAATATGTATATCATAATACATAAAAATATGCATATGCAATATAAGTTTAGTGAACCATACAATAATATTACTTTGAAATTACATATCAATTTTCCATTCAAGTTATAATTTTATAAAATTCATAAATCACATATGAATTAGTTAATAATTTATTTGATATTAAAATAATATTATATAAATAAAAAAATCTAGAAAAGGCATATCATTACTTATCTTGTATAAACAATAATTAGATAAATTCTACTAATTGAATCCTGACATTTTCCTTCACAACCTAATATCTATAATTATATTTTTATGAAAATTTGATCATGAATATTTTAAAATAAAAATATTAAGTTCCAATATCCTTCTAGAGCTGGCAAAATGGTAGTGATCAATATTCCAATTAAGTTGATCTAGTATATCTAATTGATCAACTATAAATCAAAAGTCATACTATGATGCTAGAATACAATCAATGATGAAATCTAGTGGTATCTAATCTGACTGTGATAAGGATGGGCATGCCATCTAGTAGTCATGGATTAAAACCCCCTTCACCTAGAACGATCAAAATCATTGAGAAAAAATCTCTTTTTCTAGGATCCGAAAAACCCTAGTAGAGAGAGTAATTAAGTAGAGAGAGAAATTAGTGAGAAAAAATAGAGAGAGAAAATAGGGGAAAAGATAGGAAGGAGGGAAGAAGAATAGATAGAAACTATCTTCTTTTTTTTCATTTTCTTTTTTTCTTTTCTTTTCTTTTCCCCTTTGTTCCTTGGTGAAACAAAGGACTTATGCTCCCCCTTTTCCCGAAATAAGGGAGGGCTTATGGCCAATGGTGGCTATGCTGGCGATGCTAGCCACTGTAGCACAATCGAAGATCCCCCGATTGGTAGTCAATAGTGACTGTCGGCAATAAAAAAAAAAGAGTAGCTCGAGTAACAAACAAAAATGATCAAAATTGGGCTCGACCCTCTACCCATGAATCTCTTGGTGTTTGGTGATTGAGATTCTAGCCAGAATTGCACACTGTCGTAAGGCACCAGATAGAGTTCTTGATGATAAGCTTCAAAAGCAAGGATAGCTAGAAACAAAAAATAGCATTGAAAAATTTCAAAAAAAAGGAGAATATAGGGCTTGGCTTTTCAAGAAGGAATCCGATGATAGGCAACCAGAATCAGAGCCCCACTGGCTGAGGAAGAGACACAGGAGGGCCAATCAAAGGATCTAGGGGTCTTACTTGGCTTTGGTGAAGATTGGGCCATGATTCCGATGGTTATGGTGAAGGACGTTCGAAAGAAGAGGAAGAGGAAGATGAATACTTTGATGATGGTTGGCAGCCTATGTTGGTGAGGCTCGAAGGGAGGTAGGGATGGCAACAAAATCCAAACCGATGGGTATCCGATCCGATCCGATCTGATTGGGTCGGGTAGTCAACGTATTGACTGGATTGGATTGGATTTGGGTAAAATCTGAATGCTTAGTTTTGGGTTCGGACTGGGATTAGATAGTTATGCACCCAATCTGATACCCAACTCAAACCTGATCCGAACTATTTTAGTATTTTAAAATATATATATATATTATATTAAATATATTTTATCAATTATCACCTACTAGTTACTAAATTCTAACATATTCATAAAAAATATTCTTGCCAAATAAAGACTAAAAATATTCATGTAATCACAAGATAAACCAACATGATTACTATTTTTGGTATATTTTAAATTTAAACTTAAATTTTAAACATCAACTATTGATAACAAGTTTAATTACTGTTTAATTCTTTTTTGAACTTGAAACATAGATGTGCTTTTTTTTAAATTATATTTATATTTTTATTTACTTCAAAGGTGTTGCAACTAAGTGTTGTTGATGATTGCCTTGGTCTATTAAATTTATATTACATTTGAATTTTATTTACATTGAATATGAAACTAAGTATTATTGAACTAAACATTATTAAATTTTATTTGCTTAAGGTAGTTTAAATTTTAGTTTGATTGAACATGGAACTAAGTGTTATTTAATTTTATTTGTTGAAGATAGGTATAATTTATGGAATGATAGTATGACTTTAAAGTTGATAGAAATAAAAAAAAAATATTCAATATGACTCAAGTGGGTTCGAACTAGATAAATCCGAATTATCCGATATCCTATTGAGATGGGCTTGGGTAAAAAAAAATCCAATCCCGATAGTGTTTGGACTGGATTTGGATAAATTATTAGATATTTAAGTTTAGATTTGGATAGTTAGAAATCCATCTCGAACCTGGCCTAATGCCATCCCTAAAGGGAGGAGAGGTGGTTTTTAAGTAGAGCAGGAGGTGGCGCTGTTGTGAATTTCAGTGCAGGGGTAAAACGGTAATTTTAAAATTTTTTCAAAATTATAATTTTACAGTAAAAATTATTAATTAATCTAATTAATTAACATATATTAGTCCTACACAGAGATCTAAATATGATAAATATAGCATGTATTTAAATTTAAAATTTAAACTTCTACAGTAAATATTTTACTGTTATGTGTTCAGAACACATTACCTTCGTACAAGTAGTCGATCGTCATAATCTGATCACCATCGAAAAGGTCTGATCATTGCAATGCAGCCACATAGTATGTCTGGTCTCTGCGGATCATCCACATGAAGCTTCCGATCTGATCGGCTTCTCACGAATGCTAGTTCGTTGCAGAATCTTTTCGACGGCTGATGCTGATCGAACTCCTTCGATCGGTGTCTGCCGACTTCTCAGATGCTCCAAATCATCAGTAGAGATACTTGAGAGGTTGATGAAGTTTTTTTTAAAATCTGGTGGGCTCACGATACTCGTAGCTCACTTTCTCACTTCTCGAACCCTAGGGTACTCACAGAAAATCCTGCGCCCACTTTCTTTCTTTTTTTTTTTTCTCTCGAAATTTTTTGAACTTCCAATCTCACGCACAAGGCCTTCTCACGTAGCCTTTTCTCTCAAATAAAATTGTGCGCACACCCCACCTTCTCCTTCCTTTTAAAACAGTGCAAGATCGCATCTTCACTGTGTGAGAGGATAAAGCTAGGTGGTTGCTCACTTGAATTCAAATCGAATTTGAATTCAAATGCCAACCAACTTATCCTTATCCACTCAAGGCATGAGAAGGGAGGGGCGTGGGCTTCTTTGTGCGTGGAGAGTTTACACAAGAAACTTTTTCTCGTGTGGAGGAAGTGGCGCACAAGTGGATAAGGTGGCGCATGGGATTAGTTGCCCATTCAAATAGGCCAACCAACCATCTTTATCCACTCAGATTGCGCACACAGGAGGGGTGTGGGAAGGCTTCTGCATGGGAGAAAATTCACAAGAACTTGTTTCTCGTGAATTCAAATAGGCGCAGGTGAGGTGACGTGGCGCAGGGAGATGAGTCAAGGTGGTTTCAAATCTAATTGAACCAACCTTACTAAAATAGGTTAGGCACAATTAGACTAAATTAAATCCAACACAATTAGGCTTAATTAGGGTCAATAAAATTCTAATCAAATCAGGAATTGACCAAGCCCAACCCCTGATCAAATTAGGGACCAAACCACCTTGGCGATTAGGTCAACTCTTAACCTAATCGGGTCAAACCTAACTGAATCCAATTCAATTGGACTTGATCCAAAAATTATTACTCAATCAAATTGAGTTAATTAGTGATCAAATCATTAATTAAATTTCTCATAAATATTGACTCCAAATTCGATGGGCAATCGGGCATCAAAGTCCATCGATATGAAACCTTGATCGAAGAGTCCCAAACCAGTGGGACTCTTGACCCCGGTACCCAAAATGTATGGAACTCATGATCAGAGAATCCTGATTCTCGATCACAGAGTCTCAAACACGTAGGACTTAGAATCTCCAAGTATTAGGACTCTTGGTCGAAGAGTTTCAGTCCAGTAGGACTCTTCACCAGCCATCAGATCAGATAGGAACCTCTAATGTGTGTGACCCCGTAGGTTCGAACCTAAGCTGGTAGCACGGAAATCAATTCCTGTACTAATCGAAATAACCATCTAGCAATGGTACCCGACGTTCGGATAGGTCGAATAGTCATAATTGCAATATTCAGAACCTACGCGAATATGGTTACTGTATAATTCATCCCTTTTGACCTCTGTGTATAGGATGACTCAGGGTTAAACTATCAACTCGGATCAGATCATTCGAATCGTGCTCAACTCAAACAGTCTTATGACTCCTCACTAGGACTACCCTGATCAAGATTTTGCTAAATTGAAACACGACTGTACATAGCTCCTGAACTGGAGTGGTCAATCCCATCTTGACACACGCACTGATAAGTCAAGTACTTGACTACACCCAGCAGCCTTCTGTCACTGAATTAGAAATTCAGATAGTCCAGTGCCTAAGTGCAGTGAGTTGCTTGCAAGTCACCGTGGCGGTCTCAGGTCGGAGGGACAATTATACCTATATCCCATCGGAGCAAATCTTGACAGTAGAAAAAGCTCCGGAGTCGGTCACGTTCAGTGCAGATGTACCCTTACATCTCACCTGTATGCCATATCAGTGTCTCCACACTCCTTGGTTAAGAGGACAACCAACCCATATGGCACACAACGACCTATGCTTGATAAACGTTGTTGTCCTTGGTAACAACATATCATTTGATCGCGAACAGGTTTAAGGACTAAACGACAAATCCTCCTTTGTCGAGTCTAAATAGTCCTAAGGACTTCACCATAATACAGGAGTTCATTAGAAGATGAAACAATTTGTGATGAAAAATATCAAAATAACTTTTATTTATTTATGATTCATATACTAATACAGAAAAGAGCACAACCGTCAACAGGCTGATGATTGGCTTTGGGACACTATTCCCAACAGGCACTAGAGTCCTCTTCGGACTTGGATTCCCATCGAAGAAATTTGGATATAGAAGAGTCTTCTTCCCATCAAATTCTTTTTTTTTTCTTTTCTGATTTTGAGCCTAGACTTTGCTTTTGCGCTAGTCAAATGCTCTTAGAAAAATAAAAAATTATTTTTGATAAAGTTAGACTAGAATTTAATACTTCAACTAAACAAAACTTTTTGAAAAATATATTTTGTAAAACCCATATTTGAAAGGTATATTATTAAATATTTTAAATATAATAAAGTGGGACATAAATCTACTGATTATAATATGTTTAAATATGAAAATACTAAAGTGAAATAAATTTAGATTCCAAAAGGAACCTTTGTAACTAACTTCAAAGGATCTAAAAAGCTTTGGTAGCAAAATTTAAAAAATAAATATTTTACAGATATGCTAAGCATCCCATGCATCAAAAATGATATAACATCCTATCAATGGATGCTTAGGACATATGATAAAAAAAATGATACTATTTGATAAAAACAAAATCATTGAAATCATTCATTATATATTTGTTGAAAATAGTTTACTTAAACAGATTGATTTTGATGAATCTACGATGATACATATTGTATTATCTTTGCATTTGCTGAAACTCATTTTCAAATTTGTTTTAATTTTATTTATATAAAATCTCAAAAAAATTTTAAAATATGATCTTCTAATTTTGTTAATTGTATTTTGAAATATAAACCAAGTTAAACTAAAATATGTAAAAAATGTTCGTTTGTCTATCTTATGGACTAAAATATGAATATTTTAGTTACTTATGAATGAAGTTATGTATGCTTAAATTATCATCTAGTTATTTCTGCTTGTTAATAATTTATCCTTATTATGTGTTTCAATATTTTTCTCTAGTATGATTTCAATATTCCCTTTTATGTTGTTAAAATAGAGAATAAGAAATTAAGAAATATATAAGTTTACTCACAGAAGGGAGAAAGAGATAAAGCAAAAAAAAATTTCTGAAATTCTCAAGATATTTCAAATATATGGCTTTTTCTATATAAGAAAGGAAGAGTCTTCCAAAATTCTTTCAATTTTTTTTTAATTCTTAATCTTGATTGTGTTTATGCCATTACAATTTACTAAATTTTTTGATCAGTGCTTTTATTGCAAATAAAAGGGGGAGTAATATAAATTAATCTTGAATGTTTTAGAATTTATACTGATTCATTTGCTATGATTGTACTTTTACATCAATTGAATATGAAAGGAACAATTAAAAAGAGTAAATAATATTTGAGTCTTATGTACTATTTATCATTGATTGTCTCTTTTATATATTATTCTGAAATCTTGCTATATAATGATGATCATGTTTATCATTAATATTATTTTGTGTTTAGTTCTATTTCATTTTTCTTTATTATAACTTTTGGTTCTACTTATGTAATGACAAAAGAAAGAGATGAAATACATTTCAAAAAATAGTAAAAAATATAATAATTAGTGATGAAAAATAAAAATTCTTCAATAGTTTCATATGAAATTTGAATTTGATATACCTTGTAAAATTTAAAGATTGCTATTTGTTTGATTTTCTTTTATAATTACTATTATAATTTTTGACTTGATTAAATTTCAAATCTCATATTTATTGTTCTTAATGTTAATATGATTCATTTTGTAAAACTTTGAAAAATAATGAGCAAATAGATTTTTTGAGAAAAAGTAGGAATAATGAAATAATTTTTGCTCGATATCCTAAGATTATGTAAAGGCTAATTTTTTTAAAAAAATATATATTTAAATTCAAAATATTTTGTAACATTTAATGCTCTAAATTTTATCTTTCATGATTGCATCAATTATTCTAAAATTTGATTGAAAAAGAAATAATTTTCTTGATATATCATGTCCCATAATTTGAATATTTTCAGCACCAAATCATTTGATTCTAAATTATCTTAATTTAATGAAAAAGGGAAGAGATAGTAAAGAAAAAAGGTGAAATTTTTTGAATCCAAAGTGTTTTGTTACTTTATATGCTTTGAATTTGATCTTTAATGCCTTGTGCTCTCATGCATTAATATTTTGGCAAAAAGGGGAAGATTAAGTTCTAAATCTAATCTTGCATGTTTGCATCCTTAAGCTTTAAGAATTAATTATATTATGAAATCTTGAGTGGAATTAGATTAACTTTTCTAAATCTTTTAATGCATTTTGAAGAAAGGGGAGAGATTATTTATGAAAAAAAGATTATCTTTTGAATAATTTTTAATGAAAATTATCTTTTGAGCTAAAAGTGATATAATTTATTTATATTGAAATAATTTAGTACTCTAATTTTGGTTCTTTGTGATTATATACCTCAATTCTAAAATTGATCTAAAAATTTGATTGATACAGTCTTAACTTTGATGATTTTGAAAATGAAGCTTTTTGATAATATCAAAAAGGAAGAGAAATTTAGTGAAGTATAATTGAGTATATGATTGATTAAATATATATTAAAGATAAATTAAATAAATCTTTTATGGATTATATGTTTTCATAAAATATATTTTCAAAGCATTTATTTTGATTACTTCATGTATTCATAAATTAATGATGTATAATTCTTAGAAACATATTATACTTTATTGTGCATATACTCAAAATTTTATCATCATCAAAAAGGAAGAGATTGTTGATCCAAGAATTGATTTTGATCATAATAAAATATTGAGTATAAATGGTACTAATTATATATTTCAAAAATAATTATATGGTTTCTTAGGTGCTCATAAAGGTATATTAAGTTGACAAAGAAATCCGCTTAAAGAAGTCAAGCCAAAAGAGTTTTTAAGATAAATTATACAAGTTTGGAAGGTTACATTATGAAGAAAATGAAGTTAAGTATGCTCATAAAGATACATTAAATTAAGAAAGAAATCCTCTCAAAGAAGTCAAGCCAAAACATTTTTCAAGATGAATTATATGTTTGGGATGGCATACTATAAAGAAAGTCAAGTTGGAAATTATAAGTCAATGGAACAATGAGATTAAAAGTTTAAAGAGGAATGGGGAAGCCTAGAAGAAGTAATCTCAATATTGAAAAAATTTTTGAAGTATTTTGAAAGTATTGAGACCAAGAAATATAAGTTTGGGATGTCAAATTTTGAAGACAATAAAGTTGGAAGTCATGAATTGATCTTAAGTTTCATGAGTCATCTTTGATATATTTGGAAGAATTTGGACATCTTTGAGCTGATTAAGATAAAATTTGAGCTGACCCAAACTCAAGCAAATAGAAAAAATGAGCCATAATTTTTTCTTAATAGACTTAAGCTATCTGATCCAACCCAGAGTTAGTCGACTCAGAGTTTAGATGAGCCGACTCAAACATTCTGACAACATAACGGCTATTTTGACTTCCACAATGGCTAGTACATTTGCTTAAGCTAATTCTAAGGCTATTTAAGACTTGAAATTCAATTAAAAAGCAAGAAGAAAAGATTGAAAAATAGAAAAACTTTAGTTCTCGTTGAGTGTATTGAATATAATTAAGAAAGAGAGATAGGGAAGAGTTGAGAGATTTGATTGTACGGCAACCAACAAAAAATCCTTCAAGATCCATTCGATTTCAATGGGTTCCATTTTCTTGAGCATTGGCTCATTTTTTCCTATACTCAATTATTTTATTATTTTTTAATAAGTTTCTTTAAAAAAACTTTTGGAATTGAGGCTTGTTTAAGCCCGAAATTGGATGGTGTAGGATTTTGGTTGATGAGCCCTAGAAAAAACCAATTGAGTTGATTGTAAATCTATGAAAATATGCAGTATAAGATTTTAGTTGGTAAGCCTGAAAAAATCAACTGGACTTGATTGTAGGTCCAGCAAAATAATCATGCTATAGTCAAAAGGATTATAGTAGAATTCACAAGTAGAGAGACTTAGAAAGTGGACATAGATGCTGGATTTGATACAATGAACTACCATAAATTTATGGTGTTTATATTGTTTGTATTTGCTCGTCTTGTGCATTATTCTATTACTCATTATGATGTGCATATTTATTTTATTCTCATATAATTAAGTTTTGGTTAATCTTATGTAAAAATTATTTATGTTTGTGATCGTGTGTCTGTCTTTGCTTTTTATTTTCTGCTACTCATTTAATTTTATTTTAGCATGGTATAAATATTTTTCAATTTGTTATTGGGTGCAAGTACTTCAAATAATTTTTTAAAAATCTAATTTTTTCTTCTCTTGGGTTGCTACATCCGAGCAACAACAACTATTAAGAGAAAAATGTCATTCAATACCCATGTCACACAGCTGACAATTGGATAAAAGATTTAGAGTAAGTTTATGAATAAGATATATACGAGGAAGACATGAGTCAAGAGTTGAAGCATGACCTACATCACTAATAGGCATAAAGGATCCATCAGTAGAATGAATGATAGGTAAAGTGTGATACAAGAATTTTGGAAAAGTTAAATCGGAAGTCATATGACTATAGAAGGTAGCATCAAAAAACCAAGTAGTTGTATCTGAAGTGGCTAGCAAGAAAGAAGAATGTTATGCCAAGTTTAAAAGTCTTGTAAGTCACTTAAAGAGAGAGCGCTCAACAGAGAAGAATCCTCAATGACACTAGCAACAATAGTAATAGTGGTGCATGAAGAACAAGGAGATTTTCTAGACCGATAAGACTTGACCTGAGTACCTCTATGAGCTTGAGCATTGTTATGAGTTAGTTTGTGATTCTTTGAAACGTGATGCCCGGATAATTTGCAGCAGCAACATTTCTATAATATAGAAGAAGCAAAACAGGCTGCAGAACCAGAAGCTGTTCTAGCAATAATGGTGGGGATAGGAGCACAAGTCGTAGAGGATGATGCCAAAGAAGTAACCATTGCAACATCTATACATTGAGACCTGAAAGAGCCAAGATGAGTTTTCCTCAAAAACCTTAAATTCATCTCTAAGAGACATCAAAAACTGAATTAATCAATTCTCATTCGGATAAGTGTGGAACTTTTGTGCATCAGCAGCAGTGTCCCATATTAATTCAGAAAGAGCTAACTCATCCCAAAGAGAATGCATCTAAGCATAAAAATCTCAACTAATTTGAATAGGCTTTTGAAGCAGATAATGAAGATGACCTCAAAGCTGATATCTATGAGCAAAATCGGTAGTAACATACCTTCTTTACAGCATATCCCAAATCTCTTTAGCACTCTCATAGTTGCCAAATTCCCCATAGATAGATGGAAGAGGGGTATTTTTGAGCAATGCGTCTAATGGTTTTTACAATTTTTGCCTTCAAGTTGATTAGAATATTTAGCATCATCCTCATCATCCAGCTTGGTAGGCCATTTAACATCATGACCAGTAACAAATTGCCACAACTTCTTGTTTTCGAGAAAGGCACGTATGGCTTGAGACCAAAGAACATAATTGGATCCATTTAAGACACGATCCCAAAGAGCATGAAAATCCCAGAATGGGCCTTATTGACAGACATTATTGTGGCAAAAATAGAAACCTGAATGAATAATAGAGAAATCTATTGTAAGGTGGAATTTACAGGAACAGATGCCAAAAAATGGAATTATCATGTTGAAATTAGGCATGGGTGGGCTTCTACTGCTGCTATGGCACTAACATAAAAGATGATGCTGTAGGTTGAAACTAACATGACAGAACTAGTGACAGGGCACTAATGTGGCAGATGAAGTTGCCGTTGAAGTTGACGTAACAATTAATGTGGCAACTGACTCATCATTCAATCCGGTTCTGGGTTAGGCGGCATCTGATCTGATCTGATCTCTGCTACAATATGATCTGATCCAGATTCCACTAGTTCCTTTATGAGGGCTTGCGTCCAAGCGCTAATTGTGGGGATGGTCGCGATGAGAGGGCTTGTCGATGGCATCCTGGAGGTGGAGGCCAAGGGCGAACGCCAACGGCACAAGGCTCGCCGGTGGATCTCTCCTTGCTGGCTTACCTTTTTGGGGTCATCGCTAAAAAGCTGCTGGAACCAAGGACATCGAAGAAAGAAGAAGGCCGTGGGCCAGTGCCGTGGTGCTCGTCTTTTGACCGGTGTTGACCCTCTAAAGGAGGAGGAAGGCCACGAGCCGGTGCTGTCGGTGTTTGTGAGGCAAAGATGATGCCCCTTTTCGGTCTGACCACTTGGAGAAACCCACAATGGTGAAGACCGCTGCTAAAGAACGAATAGATCCAAACGTACCTGTATTGCATGATGGACAGCAAAACCTGGTGATGTGGTGATTTGTGATCACGCAGCAGCAGGATGTCCAAGGCAAAGGGATCTAAGGCCGGCATATGCTTGATGCGGACATTGGATCTCTCAATGGCAGAGAGACCCGAGGGGAGGCCGCATGTAGGATATAGGTGCTGATGAGAGAGAGTGCCCTAAGATCTGAGCTTCCAGGGCTAGAGAACTATCCGGCTATGTTCTGCTTTCCGGCGGGCTCCACCGCTTGGTGGTGCGCGACACAACCTTGCAAACTACGCGGAACAAAAAGGCGGCAATCTCCCTCCCGTTTAAACCGAAACACCCCTTCTTGTTTCAAAAAGAAAAAAAAAAAAAAACTCGACACACTAGAGGCGAGGCCAATTAGAATCAGCACTCAGCACCACTTCTACCGTTATGCATCAAACCCCGGAGGGCCCAGAAGCTTTTACAACTGGTCCCTGGAAAGCGGCGTTGTCCATCCGAGCGCCCTCAGCTCCCGCTTTCACGCCTCCTTTGCCGCCGGGCTTTCTCCACTCCTTCGCACTGACACCCACCATCACAACCTCCACGACTCCCAAAACGTAATATTAAAAAAAAAAAAAAAACAAAGAAAATTACGTCATCCAGTTGCCTCTATCATTGGCCTCTGCTATGCACCTCCAAGATTTCAATCCAGAAACTCTTATCTTGTTGGGTTGGTAGAACTCATCCCAACTTCACTTCAGGACAGCCTTGAGAACCTTCACTCTCTTCGTTCACTGCCACTCATGGACTAAAACCTTTTATCCTATTTGACATTATCTACCTCTCTTCTTACCGAAAGATAGATTGATGAATTCTTCCTCTATGGCTATGGCTAGTCCCAGAGATAGCAACAATCGCCGCCTCCACCACTTCCTCTCCATCCTCCTCTTGTCTGCTACCTTTCTGGGGCGGTCGGATGCCTGTCACCCAACGGACCGGGCAGCGCTGCTCGCCTTCAAGTCCGGTGTCACCGCCGACCCGTCGGGCCTCCTCCGCACCTGGGACGCCGCCGCCGACTGCTGCTCCTCCTGGGCCGGCGTGGCCTGCGATCCCGCCTCCGGCCGCGTCGCCAACCTCTCCCGCCCGGGCCTCTCCTCCGGCCCCGACTTCGTCTCCGACGCCTCCGTCGCCGGCGTTCTCTCCCCGGCCCTCGGCAACCTCTCCGCCCTCCGCCTCCTCGACCTCAGCAACCTCAAGCAACTCTCCGGCCCCATCCCCTCCTCCCTCGGCCGCCTCTCCCACCTTCAATTCCTCCTCCTCCACTTCAACGACCTCACCGGCCCCATCCCTGACTCCTTCACCGGCCTCCGCCGCCTCCGGTGGCTCTTCCTCAGCTCCAACCGCCTCTCCGCCGCCATCCCCCCGTCCGTCTTTGCATCCCGAGCTCTCGCCGAGCTGGCATTGTCGGAAAACCAGCTCTCGGGGGCGATCCCCGCGACCATCGGGCGGCTGACGGCATTGGAGAAGCTCGACCTCCACGGCAACAGCCTCACCGGCTCCATCCCGGAGAAGATCGGAATGCTTCGGAAGCTCACCCATCTCGACCTCTCCGAGAACCGTATCTCCGGCCGCATTCCGGAGTCCATCGGCAATCTCAGCAACCTCATGGTTCTCTACCTGAACCACAACCATCTAACCGGCGGCATTCCCTCATCCATCTCCGGGATGGCCTCTCTCCGATTCTGCCAGATGTCGGACAACGGCCTCAGCGGGAATCTGCCAGCCTCCATTGGAGCCCTTCCAAGAATCCAGCGCTTAATACTGGAGAACAATCACCTCACCGGAGAATTGCCGGCGGCGATCGGCAGTCTCGCCACGCTCACCGACGTCTTCTTCTCCAGCAACAGATTCACCGGAAAAATCCCCTCCAGCTTTGGAAATCTCGTCAGACTCATGACGCTGGACCTCTCGAGGAACCACCTATCGGGCCCAATTCCACCGGAGCTCTCCAAGCTACGCAACCTCCAGGCTCTGGATCTCTCCTTCAATCCTCTGTTTCTCCAATCAGGGGGCCCACCAAGCTGGCTGGCCAGAACGAATCTCTTCAAGCTCATGCTCGCCGGCACCGGCATCGCCGGCCCGCTCCCCGACTGGCTATCGTTGGCATCCTCGATCTCGATCCTGGACCTCTCGAGCAACAACTTAACCGGCGAGCTGCCACGGTGGATCGGCGGCATGAAGGGGCTCTCTTTTTTGAACATCTCCAACAACGGGCTCAGGTCGAGGATTCCGGAGGAGTTCAAGAACCTGACGATGCTGATGGATCTCGACCTCCATGGTAACGAGCTCTATGGGAAACTCCGACCGGTGCTGGCGAAGGGGACGCAGGACCCCTTGGGGCACTACAGAACGTTGGACGTGTCGAGGAACCGGTTCACTGGAGGGTTGGACGAGGACATAGGGGAGCTGCCGGCGATGGACGCGGTGGAGCGGCTGGTGGTGTCGGAGAACCCGGGGCTGGGGGGAAGGATCCCGGCGACGATGGGGAGGATGGAGGCGCTGAAGGTGCTGGGATTGGCCGGGGACGGGCTCTGGGGAGGGATACCGGAGGGGGTGATGGACTTGGATGGGCTGACAGTGTTCGATGTGAGGGGGAACCGCCTCAGCGGGAGGATTCCGAGGCACACCGCCCGGCTGCCGGCGGAGGGGTTCGCCGGAAATCTGGGGCTCTGCGGGGCGCCGCTGCCACCATGCAAAACGCGCCGCCTTCAGTGAGAGTCGATAACAAAAGCTTATTATTTCAAAGATTCGTTTCCATGCGCGGTGAGGACTAAACGAGAAGTTGCTCTAAGCCTGTTGCGTGTCATTTGCCAGCTTGCAAAAATATTGGTGAACCATCCCAATTTATGCAGAGAACTCGTCAAACAATATATTAAATATTAATTACCAAATAAGAGATTGAGCACCAATGTATTATTCCTGCTTGTTTTAGAGAGGACCTGGCTGATGTTGCAAGCTAAGCTAGAAAAGGGGAGCAAGGGTGCAACACACACACAAACAGGGCCGGCCTGGGGCAGGTGGAAGTGGGCGACCGCTCCAGGCCCTGATCAAGTAGTATCCATTGCATAAACAAGAGAATAGTGCATAAAAAAAATGAGTAATCTTTGATCAAATTAATCTCAACTGTCATTCTAATGAAAACCGTTCATGCCCTGTTCATATTGCAGAATAATCTTAACAGTTGATCATTTTTTGATCATTGTACGATGATCTTAGTGAAATTATTTATATATATATATATATAGACAAGTAGGAACTAGAAGCCACATATTTTTTTTTTTTCTCAGGCTTTTTTACTTGTTCGAATAAGATAGGGTTGTCATGATGGGACAGTATTCGATGGATCAGGAAATAAAGAAGGCCTCGGGCCTTGGTCAAGTATTCTGTTAAGTTTTAATAAAGAAGGCTTCATTTTTTCATTTGGCACCGGATCTAAAAAATATCAAAACCGATGTTGCACACACATTGCAAGATTCGACTCTATGATTCCTTTCATGCTCAAGCCTTTTTTTTTTTTTTTTTTTTTTGGGATAAACATGCCCATGCCTACCGTTTGGATCACCAAGCCAAAAGACGAGAGAACCAAACAACCCACTTAATAAATTCACGATTTTACTAGAGATTAGATTACATAAATTTTAATAGGAAGATGCAATGGTGCACATTGTGGGGGTATATCACAGAAATATGAAATAGCATGGATGCAAGAGGGGTTACCATGAGATGGTCATCTTCAAGTTCATGGGTTCATGGGTTTATGAGAAGGTTCTAGGGTTCCAGAAGCGGGGAAAAAGCAAAAATAAGTGACAAACGAGCTCCTTAATACAGTTTTTCACAGGCAAAAATGAACAACATGACACTTCCACCAACTAAGAAATCATGGACAAAACATCCTGATTATGACTAAAAAAGATAATAAATAAGGTAACTAATTCTCAAGGGTTAAAATATAAATTAAGCATTGCAAAGCTGTATGATTTCTAGAATCCAAGTTCTGTAAAGAAAAAGATACCGAGGCTAAAATAGGGACGATGTAGCATCAGATAACAAATATGGCAAAACAGCAGAATTATAATTATCTTTTCGATGGAAGGCAGAAACATAAATATCACCATTTCAAATGTTACAACAGGCAAAATTTCTTTTAACTGCAAGCATGACTTCAAAATTCAGTGTGCTGCAGTGTCATTCCATCAACTTGGCTATCTACCGCAGTTTTGCACAAATTACAAGGAGCAAGTTAAAGAGCTTGATGGTACAATTCCGTATATGTTGGTTGGACAAATAATACATATACCCTCTTGGCAAAAAGCCGCTCTCAGCAATAGCTTACCGATCATTAAAAATTAATGAAAAAGAAAAAAACATTACAGATGAATGGTAGAAAATTGGACATATGTGTCTTGCTGAAGAAAATACTGGTCACTTCATATGGTCAAAAGCATGACAGAATTTTCAAAGGGTCCCATCTGCCGCATATGTTCCTGTGGTCGACCACCAACCTATTTGTCATACATTTCTTGATACATACAAAACTGTATCCCAAGTCAAATTTGATTTCCAAAAAATTAGAGTCATCAAGAATTGCATGCAGCAACTCCGTTAACCATAGCATTACCCTTTCCATAAAGTGGAATTCTTCCACCTAGTTCTCTAAGTCTCTTCACCATACCTTGAAGCCACTCAAAGGTGAGCTTTGATTGAGCATTGAGTTCCTCTCTCACTTCAGGATGGATGGCAAACCAACCCCCTAACATCTTGTGCACGTGAGAGCGAATCATTCTCCATGGTACAGGATATTGCTCACACAGCTTCAAATACTCCACCGCTAGTTCTGCCTGGTCTAACCCCAAATCATTCATGCTTTCACCATCATCTTCTCTCCATTCCAAAGTTCTGAATCCAGAAAAAAGTGCTGGATTTTCGAGAAGCGACTCAGCTGAAAGCACACCATCAGCACCTGTGTGGTCCAAACAGCTACGAACATCTCCCATGTGACGTATGTTTCCATTTGCAAGGACAGGTATCCTAAGAGCATCTTTCACAGCCTTGATGGCATTCCAATCAGCTCGGAATTTCTTCCCATCCTTTTCGTCTCTACTACGTCCATGAACAGCTAGGAGCGAGCAACCAGCCTCTTCAAGCATCCTTGCATATGCTATGGTGTCTTGCAGGCATGGGAATATTCGGATCTTACATGAAACTGGAACATGAAGGTTGCATGACAACTTCTCTACTAGGGATTTTACTAGAGGGAGGTTATCCATGAGGAAAGCCCCATAGTTCCCTCGCCTAGCAATCCGCTGTGGGCACCTGCAAGTTATAAAGGCGAGATCAAAATCAAATCAAATAAACGCCAAGGAACATGACATATGACGTTCACATAGTTTAGCATTGAAGAATTACTACTCCGTGCCAGAGACCAAAAGAATAATAAGAGCTTCCACCATCAATATAAGCTAATTTCGAAAGGGCAGATCTAGTTCACTTTCATCAGCATCTATTTCATGTGCTCAATCAGATGAAAATATTACTGGCTTCAAGGAAGTCCATGCTGGCAAAGAGTAAATACAAAACCCGGGCTTGCTGAACTGTCCCAAACCAGCTGGCTCGGTCTGTATTGAACCCAACCAGCAAAGAACCAGGACTACACAAACAGTCAAGACAGTTCGGCCTTCAAAACCCCCAAGGCCTACCCAACCCCTTCGTGGCTTCATTTTCTGTATTCTTTTGCCATGAACTGAAGATTCGAAGCCCCACCACACTGTACCCAATGCCCATGCCATCACCATCAATCAACACCAACGCCAATTGCAATGCAGTCAATTGATGCCAACGTCCTGTATGCCTCTCTTAATCCCTCCCTCTCCTTCCCCCTCGCCTTCCTCTACCCTCCCCTCCCTCTCCCTCTTTCTCTACTTCATCTTCTCTCTCCACTCCTAGTTCTCCTCCTCCTAAGGTTAGGTTAGGGTTTTCTCATGCTCTCCCCTCTTCTCCCGATCCTTCATCTCTGATGCATCCTGGCTTGTACAGTACAAACCTATACCATATCAAACCAGCAGCCTGCCAGTACAATCGCCGATACCGGCCTGGTAAACCTTGTAGAGAACATAGAATAACCTTGGCTCTAAAATAAAAAGTAATAAACATAGGAGAAGAAGGTTATGCCACTTTTCAATGAAGACAGAAGGCTATTCCCTTATATCGCATGTGCATCTGTAAATTAGATGGTATGCTGATTAAAGAGGCCCACAGTGCCAGTATTGTAGAACATCGATCACCACCATCTCACGAAAAAGAACAGGACATACGAAGTAACACTGCAAATCCGCAATCCAAAAGGACTATAGGAGGAGGAGGCTAATGAGACTAGATGATTCAAATATTGCAAAGAACCCTGCAGCATTTTGTTAATAGCTTTGAAAGAGTTGAATGAGATTTATTAAAATGTTAGATATGTTATGGAACCAGTCAAACAGAAGGACCTGAATAAACCAAGGACAAAAATTATTGGTCAGAATTAGGGGAAGATGACTATCTTAAGGTCAACGATGGAGAGAATCTAAAATGAAATCAGGTGAGGAAGGCAACAAGCTCTTTCCTAGAATGTAAGAGTTTTACATTGCAACATTGCAATCAATAAGATGTTTCACATAAACAGAGAACCGTACAGTAATTTAAAAACTATGAAGGGTATGATGTAGCACCATCAAGCTTCCAAAAGAAGGTTCAAGTTTAGACATCTTTTGTGCGGGTCAAGCAAAGGAACCGCATTAGAGCTGAAAAAGACTTACCATTCTCGGTTTTTCATTATGTCTTATTTTCCCGGTATTCCGAACTTATTAGATGTCAAAATTAAGTTTACTTGAGATCTGTCAATCTGCACTTCATATACAGAACTTATCCAACTGAAGTTATTTTCACTTTCCATTCTCTTTGCACTTTACATACAAAACTTGTCCAATAGAACATGGCCATCTCCTAGACTTGTGTCCAATCTCATGTGTTCACCACTTGCGATCTGTTGATCCACCTTTCTCTTTCTCAATTCAACATCCAAGTCTCTATTCCAATCCAAAATCTTCTCTGACTCCACCAGTCTCATGTCTCGGAATGCCAGTTCAACTCTAGCTCTCTCTGCAGATCTTTAGGCCTTCAGCCCAAGCCCAACGCAGGCCTTTGGCCCAAGTCTAGCTAGACTTATCTACTGCAACCATATTGGTGACCTGCTGCCCTCTATCCTATAAACACTAACAAATAGCCCATTAAGAAAACTTCAATTTCTTTAGCAATTGGTTTTTGGGCAATGGATCTGACATATTAAGTGCCTGATTTTTTTTCCTTTTCCATTTCTTTTATTTTTGAGATGTCGTTTCTGGTTATTAACATTGTAAATCTTGCACTAGATGAACGATAGTTTGAAAAGATATTTTATTTTAACATACCACCAAACTGAACCTTAACCAAAACAATATTGCTCCAGAATAAATCTTCAACTTTGGTAAACAATTTACAAGCCTAACACGAGAATCACATAATTTTTACAAAACTAGCACAAACCTTTGAACCATTACAAACTTGAACATTATTCTCTAAAAAAAATTATAAAATTGAACGTATTCCTTAACCAAATTCCTAGATTGACAAAGAGTGCCTTACAAAGCTATCAATATTGCAACCAAAGGACAATTTTTTTCTTTCTTTATAACATGAAGAAGGTGTGATAGTTTTGATTACCTAGATCTTCACCCATACTTTTTTAGATTACATTAGGACTTGAATCAGAATTTGATTTTCTTTTTTTCTCCTTTCCTTTGGATGTCATTACTTGTCGTTGTTGTACAATAGCTGCATATCACTTCTCATCACAGAAAGTTATACTTGATGAACTTTCAGTTTTATCAAGCAATGAAACAATGAATTATAATTTTCATAACCCAAATTCAATGAAAGTCCATGCCACTTTGATCTAGTGTAAATTTTTAAATTTCACTTAGTAGTAGACCTAAAATGCATTCTAATCATGAAAATGATAGCCAAGGAAATTTCAAGAATGAAAGAATGAGAAAAGCGTGAAAACTGACCTTATTTTCATGGAACTAATATCTGATTGAAATGTGAAAGACTTATTAATCCCGCCAACTGACCCTAATAAAAATGGCTCAAAAATTTGCCTAACTTAAATACCATATTTCTTCAATATCCAATTAAAAATGTCCAATAGATTCAACAAACAATATCAAGGCAACTCAATAGTTGTTCTAGAGCTCCTATAGATTTAAAAAATAATAATAATTTTAATATAAATTGGTGCTTTATCTCAATATGCATTTGCATAAGCAATTTTAGAAGTGAAAAAAATAAAGAAATAATGAGTGCCAAATAAAACGTAACAACAACACCCAATGACCTTTTAAATTCCACCAACCTCATTTCCAGGTCATTTCCTAATCCAAACAATTCAAAATCCACATACTAGGGGAATGACTTATTGCATTTGGAACATTTGGAGTTGGCCTATAAGGGTAATCTGAGTGTTTAATTTTTTTCAATCAAAAAAGGAAAATATGAGGCAATACTAGAAACAATTATGGGTACCACTAACCTAAATAGATCACCAGCAACAAATATTGTTTAGGGATCCCAACTCCATCATTCCTATGCATAAGTAATAAAATTTGAAAGTGTATTCAATATTGTACATACAATTTTTTTCATATGCTGAAGGTGAGTTACAACCCCAATCTAATTGTCAAAGCTGATAATGAGCCAATAGCAAGCATCAGCACAGAAGTGTTGTTCAAGATTTTCCACTGTTAGTATTGCCTCTGCAATAACCGAATCAGAATCCTTTCTAGACAATTGGTCCACTATAACTGTTTGAGATAAGACCGCTGCTGAAACACAAGTCATGTCTAATTGACCCACCTAATCAAGAAGAAATACTTAAAAATTAAAATTTATAATGAAACATGAGCAATACTGAAATGAATATTGAGAAGGAATCAAAGGTGTTCAAAGCACAAGAACATCATTCAATACTAGAAAACATTTATCCTGATCAATGCCAAAATACCCATGACAGAAATTCTGTAGGTCATAATGGAGCTCATTGATCCCACTTCTCTGCTCCCTTTTTGTCCATGGCATCAAAGAAAAAGCTTTCACTCTTACCTTGATACCCTCTTCCCTCACCACAATTGGTTCCCCACTCCTCCAACCCTCACAGCTAATTGAGCCCGTTAACAACCACTTCGACTAGGTCGTCCTCAAAATCAATTCTGGGAGCAAAGGCTTTACAAAAACACCTAATCCTCACCACTCCATTTTTGGCTGAGCACAACCACCTTTTGCTAGTTTTACTTTCCACCAATGGCTAACCATACTAGATCAAGACAGCCCCAACCACCATAGAAGGCTACCAGCATTTTCTTTACACTAGGTGACCGTTTCAATGTATTCTAGCATCACTCAATTGCTCCAATAGGCTCCTACATTGTTGTAGTGACTCTCAAGTAATCCAATATCTAATTAGTGCTTGCTCTTCTTTACCCGCATTCACTCTCCAAGGCGACTTCACTAAGATTAATTTGAATACACATTCCATCTTTCATCAATATCAATCAAGATTTCTGGAACCGGTACCGACGGCTGTATCAGCCGGCCAGCAGTACAGTATGGTACGTACCATACCGTACTGGACTGATGCGAACCGACGAAGGCAAAGGATCCGAACCAGGAGAAGAAAGAGAGAAATAGAGAGAGAGGGAGGAAGAAAGAAAAGGAGAGAGGGGAAGGAGTCAGAGGGACCATCGGACGGCCTCTGACTGACCACCGTGCCCGCTGAATGGCGCAGTCCACATGCGCAGTGCGAGCGTGAAACATGGGCGACACCCCTGTTTCACAACTATTTTTTTAAAAAAGGCCAAAATAGTTGAAGCCGGCAATCCGATTGCTGGCTTCACTGTTGTCTTATTTAAAAAAAAAAATTAAAGTGAAACTAGCAAACCTATTGCTGGCTTCACGGATTGCCGGCTTCACAGATTGCCGGATTCATTATTCACCTTCATTTTTTAAAAAAGGACAATGAACAGAAGCTGTCGCCCCCGTTCCGCAGTCGTGGCTCTGCGCGCTCGTTCCCACCGTCCGATGGCCACGGTGACTACCCGGCAAACACTGACGGCCCTTCCACCGACCTCCGGTACGTCGCTCCCCCCTCTGATGCTCGATCTGAGCTCTCTCTTTCTTTCTCACTCTTGTAAAAGCCCTATCGGGCAATAACCGAGCGCGGAAACCCTCCAGCGGCCGAGCGGGCCATCGCCAGCCTCTGATGGCTGGGGTTTCCATCCCTCTCCTCTCACTTTCTTTCTCACTTTCCCTCTCTTTCCCTCTCCCTCATTTGGTATACCAATTTCGCCGGCCGAACCGTGCCGGTTTCCTACCAATCTGGTATGGTATGGGGTGTACCAGCTGGTTCGGCATGCTACAGAAAATCCTATTATTCTCAATACTCATATGATCAGCTTGTATGTGTTGGAACTTGACCCTAATTTTATTACTTTTCTACCTTTTTATGACAGATAATATGGTTAAAAGTATTAAAATGTCCATTTTATTTTGTATTATAATTTTCTTTTTTGTTTATGTTGGTGATGTGCAATTTTTCATGCCTAATCTATGAGCATAATGTCTTCCAATTTTGGGGCTGAAACCGGATCGGATACCAATATATCCATATCCATATTTGTTTTGCTTGACAAATACACATACAAATACGAATGTTAGTTGGATACAAAAATTCATACTCATATTTGTTCTAAATGGATATTGAAAGCGTGGATATAAATATAGATGTAAGCCGTACAATCAAACTTTACAACCATAGAATGAAAGATATTACTAGGAGGAAGATAAATCAAGTTAATAGCACGTTAGTATAGTCATGTATTTCCCTCAAAAGTTCATGAGCGCAATATAAAATTAAATTGCATTACAAATAGAAGTAGATATTCAGATATGGGTCGGAGAGTTGTCTATCCATATCCATATCTATTTTTCTTCAACAGATATGGATATTACTTAGATGCTGAAATTTCTATCCATATTTAGATAGATTTGGATACAAAAGCGGATATTGACAGATATTATCCAGTCCACTTTTACCCTCATCCAATTTTGATGGGTCCAATGTTTGAAGTATGGCATAGTTCAACTAAACTTGAATTGATTGTATGCTATGGTCAGATTGGTGAGAAGCTGTCATTGTGTTTAGCTACATGCATCTTTGATATGTTCTTCAGGTATGTGTTAGCCTTGCCCTATGCTTCTCAATGCTTCCATTGTGGCACCTCTCCAATCCTTATTGCTTGGATGATTCAAGATGACTAGGATCGACGAACCCAATGGATAGTTGTTCTCAACCTAAGAGGGGGCAACCAACAAGGTGAAGAATGATGATTGGCTACCTATTGATGTGTGTTAGCTAGGTGTATTGGAGTTGGACCAAGCAAGACTAAGTGCTTAAACAAGGCTATCATTTTAAAGAGTCATAAAATAACTTACAATTTAGAGTTTGGATGGTCTTTGGATGGATGGAAAGGGCCCGTTTTTGGTTGTAGTGAAGGAAAAGGGTAAAGAAGTTGATTAGGGTTCAAGGATAAAGGCCACATGCTGGGATTTGAGGTTGGTGGTTATAGTAGGTTAAAGGAGAGAGATTCAACCATAAATAGAAGAGCTATCGGGAATGTAGGAGGAGAAGATCACAAGAAGAGATATGGTAACCCAAACTCACTTAGGAGAGTCCCAAAGTTGGCCATGCATCAAACGAGAGGATACTAAAATTTAAAAAAAAAAAAAAAAGAAGAAGAAAGAGAGAGAGAGAGAAAGATAATTACACTTATTTCCAATGTCTAAAAGCCTGACCTCACATTACCCAAGGGAAAACTCCCAAAGAAAAATGCTTCTTTCATTCTTTAACAATAAATTATCTTTATTATAGGACATTCCTATGGAGGTAGATATTGTTTATAGATAATCTAAAAGTGGCTCATGCCCAAAATGCTTTTCCACTTATAACCTAATTACAAGTCAACTAAAATTACAACCCTAAGTAACTTATTGCCCAAGGTGACTTATTGACCAAGTAAACATAAAATAATATAGCTATTGTTTAACACCCAATGAAGTGAGTTAATGGCTAAAAGACAAAATTAATTGAAAATCACATAGATCCAACCAATGGTTCCAATAATATAGCCAAGACTCATCGGACTCAGATGTCTCATTTGACTATTTAATACTTAATTAAGTCTACTAAAGCAATCAATTAACAAACTCACAAGTCATTCAAAAGCTTTTGACTTGGACGAGTGCATCATCTGCTTTCATTGTACTAGAACTCATCTCAAGTTCCCAATCTTTCTATTGTTTTTTCATTGTTAAATGCCTTCATAGCCCCTCATTTTTGGCTAGTGGTTGCTTGCGCGCCTTTGGTTCCTTTTTTTCTTCTTGCATGAACTCATCCTAAATAAATCAGTGTACTTGGTTGCGCACTATAAGGATCATAGATTACTTTGGGTATCAAAAGAGAATTTGGGTTGGAAGCTAACAACTTTCATACCAATGCCATTCACCTCTAGGGCTAAAAATTATTCAGACTTGAATGCACTTTCCTGATCAACTTGTTCTTCAGCACTTGGAGCATCTTGCACGGCTGCCTTAATTTATATTGGATTTTGTGGAGCATCATCCTCAGCAGAAATTTAATGATGATTTCAGGATCTTCAAAAGGCTTTCAATATTCAGCTTTTATTGTTATTCTGGATGTCCTATTCATTGAAAAACTTTATTGGCCCTCCCCTTTCAGTTCTTTCAGATCTTGAAGACATAATGCCCTCTTTGTTATCCTATATCGCAGCTTGGCACATGAATTTGCTAAAAGTTGTAGATGGTATTGCTCATGAATTGGAAGAGAAAGCCTTGGCATAATTATTTAGTTGTTAGTTGCATACATGTGATTTTTTATTTTCTTTTATTTTTAGCTCTTTTGCTTCACCATCAAGTCAGTTACTTGTGCATTAAGCAGCATCTATATTATTTTTATATTTACTCAGTCAACAGACTATCTTTGCAAATAAATAACTTGAGAAGAAGTAATTATGATTGACCTGAATAGAGATACATTTCAATCACAAGCCATTTTTATGACACCTATAAATAGTGATTGTCCCCCAGGAATATGATATCATGATAATGATGCAGGCCTTGTTTGATGGCTAAGCATCTTATCCGGTGATAAGTTTTAATCTATGTATGGTTAAAAAATCAGGAGTTTGAGAAGAAGTTATGCAACGAGGAGACAGTTTTAACCATAACAGAAAACTTTCACTTATATGAGTCTACACAAGAAAATCACATTTTAAAACAAATATGTATCCTAATTTTTTAGCGGATTGCATTATTGAGTGCTTCCTTGATCAGAGATTCTTCTCCTCTGACACTGCTCCTTTCTTCACCATCTCTTCCAAACAAGGTTATAAAGTTTAAGAATAAAAGAAGCTTTTTTTTCCTCTTTTTAAGTTTTGCTTTTCTCATTTAATCCAAGTTATAGTGTAAGGCATCAAAAAGCAAGTCCAATTATCTTTATCACTTTTTTCATTTCAATTTTCTCTAAAGATGCAAGGCTAGGTGGGAGGCCCTCAGGAGTGAGTCTAGGTTACCATATGGTCCATATCTCTTCTTTCAATTCTCTTCTTCATTTCCTACTTGTTCTATTTTATATTCTATTTACACCAAGGGTTTCCACATGGATATCGGATGGGGTACTGGCCGACAACCGGTTGAAAATGGTATGGATCTGTACCATGCCGTTTCGAGATGTACCAACACTGGAAGAACCAAAGAAGAAGAGGGGGAGAGAGAGGGAGAAAAGGAGATAGGAAGAAAGAGAGGGAAGGGGAGAAGGGGGCTGAGGGAAATCCTTACCTAACCCGACTGCACGGGGGGGGGGGGGAGAGAGAGAGAGGAGGGTGAGGGTAAACCAACCGAGAGAGAGAGAGAGAGGGAGGGAGGGGGAGGGTGAGGGAAACCCTAACCAAACTGAACCACCAGAGAGAGAGAAAGGGAGAGGGAGAGACTTATCGAACCATTGAATGTAAGCAGCGTGGGCAGATTATCACCAGCAGCAAGGTTTGCCATACCGGGCCGAACCGCCCGGTATGGGGCGTGCCGAACCGTCCCGGCGAGGAACCGAGACGGTTCCGGCATGCAAAACGATACATGCCATTTTCGGGAAGAAAAAGAGAGAAATAGAGAGAGAGAGGGAGGAAGAAAAAGAAGGGGATCCGCCGGAGGCCCGCGATGGCCGTCGGACGGCGGAACGGCCTCCCGCGGCTCCGCGCGGGGAACAGGGGCAGATCGCCCCTGTTTCTCGGATTTTTTTTTTAAAAAGCTTTTTCAAAACGAAGTCGGCAAGTGGTTTGCCGACTTCACTTAATTAAGTCGGCAAACCACTTGCCGACTTCATTTTGAAAAAGCTTTTTAAAAAAAAAATCGAAAAACAGGGGCGGATCGCCCCTGTTCCCCGCGTGGAGCCGCGGGAGGCCGTTCCGCCGCCCGACGGCCACGGCTGTCCGCCGGAGGGCCTTCGGCGGATCTCCTTCCTTTTTCTTCCTCCCTCCCTCTCTCTCTATTTCTCTCTCTTTCTCTCTTTTTCTTTCCCCGGTTTCCTTCGTCGGTTCACCTCGGTTCGGAACGAAACGGAGACGTGCCGTATCGTACCGCCGACCGACCGATCCGGCCACCGGTACAGGAAACCTTGACCAGCAGCCTAGGAAGAAGGGGGCTTGTGAGTTGGGGACAAAGGGGCGTGCTTGAGAGTTTTCCAAGCTCTGGGTTTTGGGGCGCTCTATCGATTATCCAAGCCAAAAGGAAGAATCAAATTGCAAGGGGAACCAACCTATCTAAAATTAAATGTCTGCACTATGGCGGTCCCTGACAATCTAATTTGGTATGCCTCAAACTGGCCTATTCGACACGATTTGGCAAATCTTGATTTAGACCTTCCTTCCCCAAGCACCAAACCCTTAAATACCAACAACTAACCCTTCTAATTACAAGCCTACCTATTTCTTTACCTTCATTTTTCGCCACTTACCAGAACCAAACCCTCCATCCATTCAAAACCTATACAAACCTGACATTTGAAGGTTACAACAAAAGCCTTGTCTAACCCCTTTATCCACCCTTAAGATCAATGATGGATTTTCATAACCCCTAGACTATCCTACATCAATAAGAATGACCATTAACTAAGATGCAATTAACCCAGTAAATTTACACTGGAAGCTCTTGATTTTTTTTCTTTCTTTTTTATTAAAACAAGAAAAAAAAAAAAAAAGACCAGTCTGGGCTAATCCCCACCAGCGCCTGCCACCTTATACCCGCCCAACCTGTGCTGGAACCCAGGCCCCCAGAAGCCAAGCCACTACTCGTGGAACCAGGAAATTAATTAATCA
This sequence comes from Elaeis guineensis, assembly GCF_000442705.2. Classification (NCBI taxonomy): domain Eukaryota; kingdom Viridiplantae; phylum Streptophyta; class Magnoliopsida; order Arecales; family Arecaceae; genus Elaeis; species Elaeis guineensis. Next base: position 80,472,738 of record NC_026004.2, on the reverse strand, counting down.
GGGGTTGAAAAGGGAGGTTGAGGCCACACAGAAGCATTACCAGACCTCTTGCATAGAGGACAAGTGGCAATACCATCTCAACTAATGTTCCATGGTATGAAGATCTTGATTCACACGTCGTTTATATGCTTGACTTCAATGACTGCATTGCATGATTTTACTCATCAGTGCATGAAAAAACATCTAAAGAGCATTGAATATGTTTTCAGCCTCTATAGTCATTTGGAGTGCTGAAAACAAATAGGATAGAGATTGGACATCAGTCTATTCCTATCTATATCTTTTTGGCACAGGGGAATGCAGATACGAGCATTAATTGGATATGAACAAAAATGGATATGAATGCAGAGTTATATTGCTAGTTAAATTCTATGGTTTAAACATTATTCAACTTATATACTTTGACTCGTTCTGAGTAATATAAGCCTCCTAAATTCTTGCATTATTTTTCGCAAAACAAACAAATGATTGCACAAAAAGCAATAATATACAATTGTAATAGTTGAATCATCCTCTTTTTCTAGTAGATCTTAAAAATTCTGCTAAGTCAGATATTTCGGTTTAAGAAGTTGACTGCTAAGCCAGCAATCCATAGTTCCACCAAATCAAAGACATCTCTGCATGGAAAGAAGATTAAAGAAACAATGCATTGATGTTGTCACTTATTTTCTTTTGGAATTTATGAGAGCTATGTGAAACTAAATAGAATTGCAAATGGAATTGGATATTTACATACAATTTGAATCCTGATGTATCCATATCCTTATCTAGTTAATTTTGACTGTATAAATACAAATATTAGTCAGATGTTAATTAATTGCATCCATATCCAAATAGATATTGATATTTTGATTCTGTAGGTAACATCGCAAACCATTTTATATCCTACTCGCTTGTCCACTGTTTCGAATTCATTTGAGTCAAATGCATTGATAGTTGTACGTATTTCCAGTTATTCCCTAGATTTTCTTCTTTGGATGAAACATTAAGCAACTGATTTACCTATTACTAGTCAACCTGAGTATTCTAAAAGCAAGGACAGACAATTGCCCTGGTACAAGAATCTTGAACTGTTTCGTGTAGCAAATAATTGGGGTCAACATAAAACAATGGAGGTTAAGGTTGTAATGGGTGATCTTGTCCCATGTTTTATTTGATGATCTCTATTTCATTTCTTCATTTTTAGTACTGGGATGTAAGTACATTGTTATATCTTCTCAAATATGTTTCGTTTTATGTTGATATTGGGTTGATACTGGAACGTGAGTAGTGCATGTGTCAGCACCACCCTACTTAACCGATATATGAGTAGGTCAAGGCTTGGCTTACCAAACTTTCTCATTGTTTATCTGACATGCACTCGATAGATAAAGGACATTCTTGTCTGTGGAAAACTATTTCCATAGTCTACCTTGTCCAATAGCCCAACCAAACAGCAACACGAGATTATCTCATCCTATACCCATCGATAAAAAGTGTAGGAAAACAAAATTGCTGCGTATCCTAGTGATCAAGACAACATTTTTTCCAGGAATGAAGCAAACATAAGACTTGGAGTAAGCTTGTCTCCTACCATTAGAAAACAATAACAAGGAATACTTATTCTGGTCAGATCTACTTATACCCAGAACAACTATTCCAAGGAAAACTGACACAATTTACTCCTAACCTAAAGCCTTCAATTAATTGTAGCATTTCTTTATTCACAAAAACACCCTCAGCATAGAGTTTCAAAAATTTTAGCCAAACAAAAAAAAAAATAATTTAAGAAATAACTATTCCAAAAGGAATCACTATTCCTCTTACACCTTTTCATTCTTCAAGCCATCTAAAGCATACCAATGGGATAGAAATCTCTATCTGCAATTTGAAATCCTCAAACCAAACTGAACCTAAGAAATATTATAATTCTAGGGAATGAATAAGGAGGCCTAGTAAAACATTTCTATTCCCAAATAGGAGGTTTACAAATCCATGACCACGTACTCATCACTTCTTGGGTCATAATCTTGTTATTTTATTAGGTTCAATCATCATAGCTGCTCAAAATCCACTAACCATTCCAACTGACAGTCACCAGCCATTGGATTCTAGCCTTTCATAATGATAGTTGCCATTGTCTTTTAAGTGAACTTTTGAGGATTGGAGAGAAAAATAATTGTAATTTTTTAATTACTTCTCTTATTCAGATACAAGAGTCAGACCAGCTAATATAGAAGAGAAAGGTAAGTTCAAAAGGTAATAGGGTTGTTTGGATGAAAGAAAAGGAGTATAGTTCTTCCTCTTTCTCTCCCTCATGTCCTTTCTTTCTTCTCTTCTCATTGCCTTCTTTTTCAATTTCTACTTTACTTGCTGCTGGAATGGCATAGATCTGAACCTAGAAATGAGCATTAATCAATGACTCTGCATAAACCAGAACAACAGACCCTATTTTCATTCCTATATAGTTATATTTTTGATACCACTAATTCCTAACCTTAGATTGCCAACGTTACCATTAGTTATCTTTTATATTCCATTCTTTTAAGACCAGCAGGACTTTGCCTTTAATTCTTGCCCTACCATATCTTGTCTACTAACATGATTAAACCCGATAAAACTCCAGAGCCTAAAGAAATAACTGGAACTCCCACTCTTGTTTAACCTGATCTTTGATCTGACCAGAAAAGGTATGGCTTTTAACCAATTCCTTTCTATACACAGCTCCCTAGCCCTATGGTCATCACATCAATCACAAGTACCCTCTCCTATTGTCAAATCATACCAGGGCATCCAGACACTGCCATAATGTGTTAAAATGCTTCAGCAACAATATGTTAAAGAGTGTCAAGTTTATGGCCTGCAGTCCACTAGTTATGTGAAAATGGAAATTAGGAACAGCATCCTCATTGCCTAATGAAATATTTGTTTACTGGGTTTGCTTGAGGAATAACCACATTTCAGTGGTAAAGTAGTTTCTTACCATCACCCACTTCCGAACATACCTAACCGTACTATAAGGTATTAGTACATTACTGAGGTTCAGTTTGGTATGTGAGAAGAACCAGTCCATAATGGTCTGAACCAAGCAGACTGCCTGATACTGCCTGGTACCAAGCCATACCACCATGTTTTGGGTGATACCATTGGTGGGGGTGAGAAAAAAAGTGTCAGGAGCCTATGTCGGTTTGGGATGCATATGGTACAGTATGGACGGTACCATGCCAAATTGGTAACATCAATTAGATTGAAATCTACCACATCAACTGTTAGTATTGAACAAGCACTTAGACTAAAGAAATGGTAAGGTTTCTGATAATTAGTTGTCTTCTATTTAAGTCCAATGACCTTTAGTACGAGAAAATTTGCCAGTTTAACAAACACTTACAATCACATCCATCTAAAAAATAATTAAAAAATTGTCAGTCTGGAGCACTCAAAGCCTTCAGCTTCTTCAAATTAAATGGCAGTGTCGGAGAAGAGCAGTTAAGCATTCTTACAGCAACTAGTTTCTTTCTAAAGTTGAAAGACATTCAAACTTAAAAGTTAAAGTTCAGAGCATCATGTCCATATTATCATGGTTATCTGCAGAAATTCCTAAATTCGAGTCAAATTTTACTAAGTTGGCCAATCAGCTAGGATTAGAGCTCAATCACATTATACATATCTTAAACTTGCAAAAGACGTTTTCAAACCAACTGTATTGCACCTCGCAGAAAATGTTATTATATCTTATAGCGGATAATTTCTTATTAATATGTCATACTCTTTTTTAAATTTTGATCATTTGTTACAGATGCTATCTTGGTTGCTAAATGCTTGAGTGGCAGAAAGGACTTAAGAATTACCCTAGATTTATGTCCACATAATCACAATGGGGCTCCACCATTTTTGCTGCTTCCAATAAAACGTCAGGATCATTCGCACAAAACTGGACAAATAACGGACGATCCTCCTGTCATCAGATCAAACATTGTCTTCAGTCTTCAGGTTACTGTCTTATATTATTCACGATTCCCTAATAAATTGGTCTAATTTTATGTGTGAAATAACGCAACCTGAAACAGATAATGTGAAGAAATAGCCATATACGTGGATATAAATGATATAAAATGTTTACAGAAATCATATTTTAAACTTTAAGCTTCCTAATTAAGGCTGATAGATGATATATGAAATCATATAAAGCAGAAAGGTGTTTAAACTTCCAATCACTGAATTCACTGTGCTCCCTTTAGAATTGTAAAATACACAGATGGCATACCTAAATCTTCAGGTCTAAAATCTCATGCATATTTTTCCAGTGGTAGTCTTTAAATCAAGATCTCATACATAAATCTTCAGGTCAAAAATGTCTTGAATAATTGTCCAGATTTAACCTTTAAGACAAGATGAAATCCATTGATCAACCATTTCAAGCTCCACACAGACATAGATATTTTGAGTATTCTACGTAGAAGGAACCAACTAATGGACAAAGAAAAATGATACTGGAGAACAAATGGGGATTTTTCACTAGATAATGCATGATCGAACCAGCTGTTTCACTAGATAATGATTTAATGAGGAGAACAAATGGACATTTTCCTTAATTTATGTCTGGTATGAATATAATAAAAGGGGCAATTAAAAGCACCATATCTCTATCCATGAAAAGGATATTAGTTGCACCTTATTCTTCAGCAAGGTTCATTGCCTTGTTATTTACAAAATGAAATCATATCAGTAACAAGCTTACAATCACATTAAGGGAATAAAACAAAGATGAATACCATATCATGAATCAAATGAAATCCATTACAACACATGACCTGCAATATATCTGTTTTTCCAAAGGACTCAACCCTCAAAACAAATTGACCTATTGATGAAAATAGAACAAATATAGCCTTCTCAATGACAAAATAATTGAAATAAAAGAAACTAAAATCATCTTAATTTCATGAAAGACTATTCAAGGCTTGATAAGCTAGTGAAAATGAACTCCATGGCTAGGTTCAAGCATCTTATTTTGATACCAAAAGGTCAAGGGTAAAATAAAAGGAACAAGAATGCTTAGACAAACAAGCCAGTCCATTAATTCCAGAGTTAAGGACACAATTGATATTAGAAAAAGAACTTTATAATTTAAATATCGATATCTGTTCCTCACTTTCAGAAAAATCATCTAGAAATGCTAAATGAAAGGACAAAACCTTAAAACATAGCCCTAATTATACCTACAGAATTCATAACAATAAAAATGCAAAATACAACCAACATATCATTTTCCATCACAGCAAAATTTTATACCACGTTTAGGGCTCTTATGAGGAAATATTCTATCATCACATCTCTTGCTCTTTCTAGACACTTGATAGTGCATTCCACCATTGAGTTTAGTTACACCAGAACATATAAGGCAGAAGTGCATTTGGCCAAGAAGAAACAAAGAAAACTAAAGGTCACAAATCACAACAGTGCATTACAAAGCATAAGGCTTATGTCCATAGTTAGACAGTTAAGTTGTTCTAGCAAAAGTTGAAAACAAGATGACGCAAAATGATACAAGAGGAGAGAAAAATGAACAGAGAGAAGAAATAAATGTAAGGGAAAATAAGAATAAAAATAATAAGGAAAAGGAAAAAGAAAAATATATTTTAGAAAGGCGACATCTTCTTCCACATGTGCACCACTTTATTTCATAGAACTTCAACTTGTTTCATTTTTGCTTGTTCTTCATGTAAATGAGCCTAATATCCACTTTTTTAATTATCTTATCTCTCTTTCTTTGTAGAAATCAGGGGGGAAGGGTGCTCCTATTTGGTAAGGAGAGGAAAAGTTCCAGTGGGTCAACAAGGTTCTAATTTACAGCAGTTAATGTTCCTCACTCTACTAATATGCCTTCAAAATTGGGCAGGAAGTCATCCATTATTGTTTGAGGCAGACAATGATGGAAATCGAAGGAACCTAAATAATTTTACTGATAAGAAGCCTTTCTAGTTAGAAAGGTAATCAATTAAGAATTCCTGCACGATGTCCATATGAATCTTCTTTGTATCTACATTACTCATGGAATCCGCATGACAAAAGTGTAAATGTTCTTGTTTGTGAAAGCCATTATATCTTTCAGATGAGCTTTTGTTTCATATTTAGTCTTTGAGGACTAGAATTGGAAGAAACCTAAAGTAATCTAAACCACAAATTTAATCTAAACATGACAAACGTAATACATCAACTATCCGTATCACCTTACAGCATGACAATTTATTGTGTGGTCGATATAGGCATCCTTGACGCTATGTAACACTTTCACAACATGTGTTTCATAAAGAAATTCCTAAATCAAAAGTTCCAGTGCCGAAATGAATCATTAAATTTCAACAACAGCATGACAATTTATTGTGTGGTCGATATAGGCATCCTTGACGCTATGTAACACTTTCACAACATGTGTTTCATAAAGAAATTCCTAAATCAAAAGTTCCACTTTCACAACATGTGTTTCATAAAGAAATTCTTTCATAAAGAAATTCCTAAATCAAAAGTTCCAGTGCCGAAATGAACAACAACAAAACTCATAAAGAAATTCTTTCATAAAGAAATTCCTAAATCAAAAGTTCCAGTGCCGAAATGAAATGAAATAATAATAATAATAAAAAAGAGAAGAAGAAGAAAATGACTAATTTTGATTGTTTAATTAGTGGTTAGTATTTCTATGAAAACCTAATCACTCGAATCACGAAAACAAAATTAATCAAAAAGTCAAATTTGGAAGGAAGGAAAAAAAATCAATACATATGAAGACTCGCTTCTAGCGAAAGCTTTGATCATTCATTAAAGGAGAACCCGAATTCAAAGGGATCCGCACTCACCTTGCAGGTGGTGAACTCCATGTTCCGATACTTCTCGTTCTCCGTGAAGATCCGCGAGTGCAGCATCGGCGTGTAGGCGGCCTCGGCGCCGTACTTCCTGCAAAGCATCCGGAACGGCAGCTCGGAGTTGTCTACCATAGGGGCCACGACAAGCTTGGGTTCGCCAAGCCTCCGCCAGTGGGCCCAGGCTCGCTCGACGTGCGAGTCCCCACTCAGCGGGCGGCCGGGAGGCTCCGGCGGGGGGAGCGGGGGGTCGGTGGCGAGGGAGAGGTTGCGGTCGAGGGCGGCGCAGAGGCGCTCGTCGGGGTCTTCTTCGTGCCCGGGAGCGCCGGCGGCCATGGCAGAGCTAGGGTTTAGGAGGGGGAGGGAGGCGTTGAGGTAGGGTTTTCGCTGGGCGAGGAGAGAGGACGCCACGGGCCGAAACTTCATCCGATGTTCAGTTTGCGGGGCGGATGGCAGCTTTTAATATCCTACCGTTGATCTGGGGCGGAGGGAATCTTTCTTTTGCAATTGGTGGAGATATTATTGTATGCACCAGCACCAGGTGCAAGTGAACAAATCCTGAAGCATACGCACGGTGGGGAGGCCGCAATCGGAAATCGGTGAAATACAAGGGGTTGCGTGGCGTGTTATTCACCATGGGATTGTCAATAGTCTTTGATGCGCTTGAATTCTCGTAATAAATTTTTAATAGCTTAGAAATAGAATTTAAGATTTGAAGTCTTTAGATAAAATTTTTCAACCAAAATGCATGAAAAGTAGGCCCATAATATACCACAAATTCTATCTTTATGGTGGATAAAGCAATTATTGATTACTTCAAATTTTTCTACGAAACAACTCCACCGACAAGCAAAAAAATATATCTAAAAATTAATTTTCTTGTATCTAAACATCCAGCATAATCTGAATCTAAATAATCGACTATTTCAAGATTATTAAAGTATCTATATATGAGCATGTAGCTCTTTCTTCCTTGAAGATACTATATAACTTTCTTAGCGGTAGCCCAATGAACCCATCCTAGATTACTTTGAAATCTCTCCAATATTTCTATTGCAAAATTGATATCGGAACGAATGCATATTTGGGTATATATCAAGCTTTCTACCACAGAAGCATATAGAATATCTTTCATTTTACTCTGCTAAATTTCATTTTTTGGGTATTGATTAGAGCTATACTTTTCTCCTTTAAATATGGGCACCACACCAGATGAGCAATTTTGCAAATTATATCTTTCAAGAACTTTGTTAATGTAAGTTTTTTGAGATAATCTAAGAAGTCTTTGAGATCTGTCCCAAAAGATTTCAAAGCTTATGTTAAAGAATGCTTCACCTAAATCCTTCATATCAAAGTTCTCCGAAAGAAAGATCTTAGTTTCCTTAAATAAATTCAAATCATTACTAGCAAGTAAAATATCATCTACATATAGGATTAAAAATATAAACCTACTCCCACTAACCTTCAGATATATATATTGATCTAGTGTATTCTTAACAAATCCAAAAGATATAATAACATAGTTAAATCTTAAATACCATTGTCGAGAGGCTTATTTTAACCCATATTGAGCAATAATATCATTTTATTCTAAGAATCTAGCAAATGGCCGTCGATTACATCAGTTTCATTATATCTATCATAGTACTCTCTATCTCTATTGGATCTCACTATTTTTATTGTTCTATCTAACTGATTTTCAACTTCAGCCTTGAATATTTTAAAATATTATAAAGCTTCAACTTTATTTTTTAATAAGTAGACATAATTATAACATAAAAAATCATCAATAAAGATGACAAAGTATTGTCTACCACCTATACAAGGATTGGGAAAAGATTCACAAATATTGATATGTATCATCTCTAATAGTCTCAAACTTTTAATAGCACTTATCTTATTATTTTTAGATTGCTTGCTTTTAATACAATCAATGCAGATATAAAAATTAATAAATATTGGGTTCCGGTCATGCAGCGGAAAGTGATTTTTAAAATTTTTTAAAACACTCAAATCAATAGCTTTATCAAATAAAACTATCGAATCGAATCTAAAACCCTAGAATCACCTTACCGAACACGATCAAAGCAAATTCAAGCATGCAAAGAGATAGAATATTATACTTTAACCAAAATAGAAAAGTAGCATATTGATATTTTTCACAAAACTCTAAGGTAGAAGTCTTCCAACGGTGATCTACACGAAAGTTGACCAAGGTTCTTCTCAACTGGTGCGCAGCTGCAGCCTTATCTTCTCAAGAATACTATCAGCTTCAAACTTGCATTACGATCGCACAAAGCCCAGTTACTTTTGATCTTATCACCAAAACTATACCAAGAAGACACTCTTCAGATATCACACAACTTTAGATTTAATTTTTGGCTCCAACATATGAAAAAATCAAATCCTAGGGCACTCCAGCAACACTTGCTGAAAATCTCACCATCCTTGTAGCAACTTTTGCCAATCAAATTCTTCTTTTTTTTTTTCAAAATTTTTTCAGATTATTTCTTATGATTTCTACATCCCTTCTCTCTGGCTCACCCAAAAATCTCAGCTAGAAGCTATCTGGGGCGTCCCCTATAAATAGGGGACGTTACATGGAATGAAGGGGCGCCAACTTTTGGCGCTCCAATTTTCCATGCACCAAATAAATTCACTGAGTAAATTTTTGATGATTTAGATACTTAGAGCAGAAGAACTCTTCCTTCTCTACATGCTATAAAAATTTTATTAATTTTTGGCATCAAAACATAGGATTTCTGATTTATCTTCTAAGGCAACGCGTTTAATAAAGAGCCTTCTTTAAGAAGGACTCTTTATTTCTCACGCTGATTTGAGGTAGGCAGCAATTATATTTTTGTGTGGCTTTTGATAAACGTGGAGGAGTTCTTCTCCACTTAAAACTGGTCTAAGTTGGATAAGAATCCAATCCAAATTGATCCAATCCCATTAGGTCAAAACCAACTAGTCTAAGTTAGCTCAAATTTTTTGAACCAAATCAATTTGGGAACTTGAGTTAATACAATGTGCTAGCATATCAAATTAATCCAAAAAATTTATATTAAACTCTAATTAAATTAGACCAAAGCCAAATCCTAAAGTGTGTGATCTATTGAATTTCAAATCTAACCAGTAGTGGATCCGGATTTTTGACGTAATCTTAATTCGATGAGATTAGGTCACTCGAAGAGTCCCAATCAACTTGAACTCTTCCAAATTGATTTCAGAATCAAATTCTTTCAATTTTTATCAAGTTCACAAGTCAAGATTGATGTCTAGCAATATGTCATAACTATCTGAAAGATTTAAAATTTTGATAGAAAATTACTAAAATATCTTTCAATGGCAAGTTTTCATATAATTCAATCCTTCAGTCAAACAACATTTCAGATGAGATGTGGGCATGAAAATATGTCAAACCTAATCACTTATCTTTATATATCTCAATCTGAAGGTGATGATTCATTGATGATATATTAAATTTTTTTTTTTAATTATCACCCTGTTTTAGCCAAAGACTTCCAGAATCACCGTCCTATGAGATCACAAAGGATGTTCGCTCTCCTTATTAGAATGATTGATCCCTTATTGATCACTCACAACCTTCATGTACACTTCATCACATCCAGAACATCCCACACAAGGATCAGAGAGCCTAATTATGTAGTGAACCAAAATATGGATCTATGTATACAAGGTACCATGGTGATCTCAAGTCAAAAGACCACTTATACAACTCCTACTAGAGAATTATCAGTTGACATGTAAATAAGACTCCATCTGATTATTCTCTCGTAGGTCAATTCAATGAACTCATTCTCTAATGAGCATTCAGATCCTTGTATTAGTGTCACCACACTAGTGGTTGTGAGATCAACCACCTTTATTTCTGAACATACATAGAACATGCCAGTCTTACCGATATCATTGATCTCCGACTCAATGTACCAACGACTAGAAATATTTTAGATCAGAACTATCAAAGATTTAGGTCTCACTGACGTGATCTCATCACGATCCTAAAACCATTGTCCAGACCTATGGAGTTTATTATAATCTTAAAATTAATAAGATACAGTATATAATGAATCAAAAATACTAATTTTATTAATAATATTAATGTCAATTACATGAGTTTGGAAGATAAATTACAATAAACACTTTATCGCATTCCATATACGATTGGCTTATAGAGTATAATTCTTTCAATCTCCCACTTGTACTAAAACCAATTGCCCCTATACTTGATATCCATGCTATCAAGGTGGCAGTCAAACTACTGCATTGACAAGACCTTAGTGAACGGATCCACTATATTGTTCTTAGTATCAACTCACTCCACGATCACATTGCATCTTTCACAATCTCTCGAATGAGATGGAACCATCTTAGGATGTGCTTGGATTTATGATGAGACCTTGGTTCTTTGGCTTGAGCAACTATCCCAGTATTATCACAATCAAGAGGCACTGGTTGTTCAATCTCTGAAACCACACCCAACTCTATGATGAATTTTTTCATCCAGACGACCTCCTTAGCAGCCTCACTTGCAGCAATATACTCAGCCTCAATGATCAAGTCAGCAACAGTTTGCTGTTTGAAATTTTTTCAACTTACTACACTACCATACAAGGTGAACACATATTCAGATATCGATTTGCTATCATTCGGATCAAATTGAAAACTAGAATCGGTATAACCTTTCGTTTTAAATCAAATCCATCATATATTAGAAAAATATCTCTAGTTCTTCTCAAGTACTTGAGTATGTTTTTCACAGCTTTTCAATGATCCTCCCTAGAATCAGCTTGAAATCTATTTACAATGCCCAAGGCATAAGCCACATCAGGCCTGGTACATAACATAGCATATATTATTGATCCTACCGTCGAAGCATAAGGAATAGAACTCATTCTATTTCTCTTTTCATGTGTCTTAGGAGACATCTTCTTAGAGAGTTGTATCCCATGACCTATAGGCAAGTAATCTCTTTTATTTCCCTCCATATTGAACCTCTTCAACACAAGGTAAATGTACCGAGACTGGGACAAGTCTAGCATCCTTTTCGATCTATCCCTATAGATCTTTATACTAAGTATATAGGATGCTTCACCCAAGTCTTTCATAGAAAACTTTTGTTATAGCCAAGTCTTGATTGATTGTAACATCGAGATATCATTTTCAATGAGCAGTATATCATCCACATACAAGATCAAGAAGACAATAGCACTCCCACTACTCTTCTTATACACATAAAGTTCATCCATATTTTTGATGAAGCCAAATGATTTGACTGTCTCATCAAAACGGATGTTCTATCTCCTCGATGCTTACTTTAATCCATATATCGATCTATTCAACTTACATACCTGATTTTCTCTCCCACTTGAGATAAATTCTTCTGGCTGAGTCATACAGACTTTTTCCTCAAGGTTTTCATTGAGGAAGACAGTCTTGACATCCATCTATCAGATCTCATAGTCATGGTATGCTGCAATAGCAAGCATTATCTGAATAGATTTGAGCATAGCTACCGACGAAAAAATTTCTTCATAATCAATACCTTATTTTTCTCTGAAATCTTTTGCCATAAGCCTAGTTTTATAGGTCTCTACCTGGCCATTTACTCTAATCTTCTTTTTGAAGACCCATTTGCAGTCTATTGGGGTCACACCCTTAGATGCATCAACCATCGTCCAAACTAGGTTGGCATACATGGAGTCTATTTCAGATTTCATGACATTGAGCACTTGTCAGAGTCACTACTCATGACAGCTTCCGAATAGGTCGTAGGCTCATCATTCTTAATGATGTGGGTTGTGTTGTCATTCTCAATGACAAATCTATACCTGAGTGGTACACTATACACTCTACTCGATCTTCGGAGAAGATGTGTGTGTAGTAGCTGTGCCTCAACAATGGGCACATCTGGTTGAGAATCATCTGATAAATTCTGGATGGATTGTAGGTTTTGAACTTTCTCAAGTTCAACAGACCTCCCACTCCTCCTTCTTGGTTAAACTCTTTCTCCAAAAAAATGACATACCTACCAACAAACATCCTTTGTTGAATAGGGTTATAGAAGTAGTATCCTATACTCTCTTTGAGATAATCTACAAACCTACATTTTTCTGATCTAGCATCTAGCTTATGTCCATCAATATTTTTCACATAAGCTGGGTAGCCCCAAATCTTAAGATGCTTAAAATTGAATCTTTTTTCTTTTCATATTTCATATGGAGTGCTAGAAAAGATTTTGAAGGTACTTTATTTAAAATATACGCTACAATCTCGAGGGTGTATCCCCAAAAAGGATAATGAAAGATCCGTGAAGTACATCATGGACCGTACCATATCTAATAAGGTGCGATTCTTCTTTTTCGCAATTCTATTTAATTATGGAGTATAAGGAGGTGTCACTGAGAGAGTATACTATTTTATTTCAAATAATTGAGGAACTCACTAGACAAGTATTTTCTTCCTCGATCTGATTGAAGAGCTTTAATACTTTTATCAATTTATTTTTGACCATTCTTTGATACTCCTTAAATTTATCAAAGACTTCGAATTTGTATTTCATTAAATACACATATCCAAATCTAGACATATCATCAATAAATGTGATAAATAAGAGTATCCATCTCTGATTTGAATCGACATTGGACCACACACATCAGTATGTACAAGGTTCAAAATGTCACTCGTCCGATCTTCATGTCCAATAAATGAAGTCTTGGTCATTTTTCTCATGAGGCAAGATTCACAAGTTTCATATGATTCATAATCATAAAGATCAAAGAAATTATCTTTGTATAACTTATTAATCTTTGACTCATTTATATGGCTAAGTTGGTAGTGCCAGAGGTATGCGACATTCACATCCTCTCTCTTTCTTTTCTTCATATTATCAACATGAAGCACATTATCATTAAGTGAAAGAAATATAAGATCATTATCAAGAAAAGCACTTCTATAATATTCATTAGAAAAATATATAGAACAATTATTGTTCTTTGCGATTATTTCAAAATCTTGTTTTAATAACAATGGTACAGAAATAATATTTCTAACAATATTTGGAATGTAATAACAGGTCTTTAGTTTCAAAATTTTTTTCGAAGGCAACTTCAAAACCCTGGTCTCTATGGCTTCAGCTCAAATGGACTCTCCACTTACGTCGAACAGCTCGAAGTCACCTTTATTCAGATTCCTTATTTTCTATAAATCCTTTAACAATTTGCAAAGGTATAAACCACAGGTGGTATCCAATAGCCAAGAATCTAATATCGAAGTACTTAATGATAAATTAGTTTGTATTATATACAAACCTTTAGCAATATTTACTGATTTCACGATTGCAAGGTACTTCTTGCAATTTTTCTTCCAGTGGCCCTCCTTGCCACAGTGATAACAAGTACCTTTGGTGAAGACCTTCTTCATCTTTTTCTTGGAGATGCTAGTCTTAGGGTTCAATTTTTTCTTAGAACCCTTCTTCGCCTTCTTCTTGCTGATCTTATCAATATGAAGAACCTAAGCCTTTTCACCCTTGAAATGGTTCTCTACTATTTTTAACATATTCAGTAGCTCAGGCAAACTGATGTTCAGTTTGTTCATATGATAATTAATGACAAACTGAGAAAAGGAGTTAGAAAGAACTGTAGGATCAAATTTTGGCTCAGTTCACCATCTATGATAAAATTCAGCTATCCTAGATGAGTGATCAAATCAATCATCTTTAGGATATGCATTTGTATGGAAGAGCCTTCAGTCATACGAGCACCGAACAACTGCTTCGATATCTTATATCGTGCAGTTTGATTTTGCTCCCTATATAACTCCTTAAGATTAAGGAGAATAGAGGAAACATCCATGTTCTCATGCTGCCTCTGGAGCTCATTGCTTATGGAGGCAAGCATGATACATTTGACAGTTACACTGTCATCTTTCACATCTTGTATGTGGTCCTTTCCTCCTCGAAAGCATCTTCTTCAAAAGAATCTGGAGCAAGTGTAAGGAGACTTTCTCCTGAGTGAGAATAATTCTCAAGTTCTTTAACTAGTCGACATAATTGGGTCCGATCAACTTGTTAGTGTCTAGGATACCTCTAAGGGACAGCGAGGATGTCATAAGTGTAGTTAATCTACAATGACAAGAAATAATATAAGCGGACAACTCATAAAGACATTCACAACTAGACTAGAACTTTTATCTAATTGTATCTTCTACTATTTTATTGAACTTCATAGCCCTCAAATATGAAAATCGAAAAATATACTAATATTTCTTAGTAGGATTGAGATCTCTATTGCTCACAAATACCTTATGGATAGCACAACAAGTATTCATAAGTTTAAGAGTAGGTAACTCTTTACCAATTGTACCTTTATAATTTTCAATATCTTTCATTCTGCTCTCTAGATCATATATAGTCTTATGGATAGCACAACAAACTATAGTATTCTAGTTAAGTTGATCCTTCAATCCCATATAGTCATACTTAAACAAGATGCCCTTGTGGATAGCATAACAAAGCAATACTATTCAAATATGCCATAAACATCAATATGCACTTGATCAACATCATGTCAATTTTTATAGTAAGCCTTGTGGATAGTACAACAAGCTCACTAAGATCTTGACATACTTTATCAACCAAGTTTGAAGGAAGGCCCTTATAGTATCTACATCACTAATCAATCTAAGTCCAAAATTCAAGAAGGCCAAAATGGTCAAGTAGGTAGGTGGGAGGCTCTCTGTAGCTTTTCTAGACACCAATAGAGTTGGCCAGGCCAGCATACAGATCTAATTAAAAAATTATCTTTCATATTTTTTTTGACACCAATTAATCTTAAGAATTTGACTTTTGATTTAAAAGTGAATCCCGACATTACAACTTAATATAATTTTATGAGAAACTTTAAATTGGTCTCGACACATCTTAACTATATAAGTGCATAAAATATACACTACAAATTATGCAAATTTGCATGCTTTTACTATTTAAAATAGCAATCAAGTTATCATGTCAAAAAAAAATATATAAGAGTGCAATCAAAGTCATAACATATGACTAACAAATTCATATAATATAACATACTTTAATCTAATTAGGCATGCATAACATCCTTATAAGCTATACATTGATTTAATCATTATGCAACCATGATAATAAAATTTTGAATTATCATAAATTTATAATTTAATAATTAAAATTTAGAATCATAGTTCACAAAAAGTCAAAAATATTTTTTTGAGTTTGAAAAATCGATGCAAAAACAATGCTACATTTTTGGCAGGATATGAATAAGAACAATTCTAAGCTACTATATTGTACTTGTTTGATCGAATCAGACAAGCGTGGCTCTGAAACCACTATTGAATTTTGGTCACATAGCAGAAATGATTTTTAAAATTTTATAAAACACTCAAATCAATAGTTTTATCAAATAAAACTATCGAGCCAAACCTAAAATCCTAGAATCATCTTGTCGAACACGATCAAAGCAAATTCAAGCATGCAAAGAGATAGAATATTATACTTTAATCAAAATAAAAAAGTAGTATGTTAATATTCTCCATAAGACCTCAAGATAGAAATCCTCCAACGGTGATCCACAAAAAAATTGGCCAAGGTCCTTCCCAATCGGTGCGCAGTTGCAGCCTTGTCTTCTCAAGAACACTGCTGGCTTCAAACTTGCATCATGATGGCATCAAAATCCAGTTACCTTTGCTCTTATCATCAAAATGATACCAAGAAGATACTCTTCAGATGTCATACAATCTAAGATTTAATTTTTGGCTCCAACATATAGAAAAATCAAATCCTAGGGCACTCAGCAACACTTGCTGAAAATCTCATCACCCTTGTAGTAACTTTTTCCACTCAAATTTCTATCTTTTTTTTCAGAATTTTTTTAATTTTTTTTTTTATGATTTTCACATCCTTCTCTCTAGCTCATCCAAAAATCTCAGCTAGAAGCTATCTGGGGCATCCCCTATAAATAGGGGACCAGGGGATGTTACATGGGATGAAGGGGCGCCAACTTTTGGCGCTCCAACTTCCCACATGTCAAATAAATTCATCGAGTAAATTTTTGATGATTTAGATACTTAAGTAGAATGACTCTTCCTTCTCTATGTGTCATAAAAATTTTATTAATTTTTGGTGTCAAAACATAGGATTTCTGATTTATCTTCTAAGGCAATGTGTTTAATAAAGAGCCTTCTTTAAGGACTTTTATTTCTCATACTGATTTGAGGTGGACGGCAATTATATTTTTGTGTAAGTTTTAGTGAATGTGGAGGAGTTATTCTCCACTTAAAACTAGTCTAGATTAGATAAGGATCCAATCCAAATTGACCCAATCCCATTAGGTCAAAGCCAACTGGTCTAGGTTAGCTCAAATACTTTGAACCAAACCAATTTGAGAATTTGAGTTAATACAATGTGCTAGTATATCAAATTAATCTAAAAAATTTATATTAAACTCTAATTAAATTAGATCAAGATTAAATCTTAAAGTGTGTGATCCATTGGATTCCAAATCTAGCTAGCAGTGGATCCGAACTTTCGATGTAACCCTAATCTGATGAGATTAGGTCACCTGAAGAGTCCCAATCAACTTGGACTCCTCCAAATTGATTTCAGAATTAAATTTTTTTAATTTTTGTTAAGTCCATAAGTCAAGATTGATGTCTAGCAATATATCATGACTATTCAAAAGATTTAAAATTTTGATAAAAAATTACCAAAATATCCTTTAGTGGCAAGTTTTCGTGTAATTCAATCCTTCAGTCAAACAATATTTCAGATAAGCTATGGGCATAAAAATATATCAAACTAATCACTTATCTTTATGTATCTCGATTTGAAGATGATGATTTAATTGATGATACATTAAAAGTCTTTTTCTAATTATCACCCTACTTTGATCAAAGACTTTCAGAATCACCGTCTTATGAGATCATATAGGATGTTCGCTCTCCTTTTTAGGAGTAACTGATCTCTTATTGATTACTTATAACTTTCATGCATACTTCATCATATCCAGAACACCCCACATAAGGATCAGAGAATCAAGTTAGGTAGTGAACCAAAATATGGATCCATGTACACAAGGTATCATGGTGATCTCAAATCAAAGGACCACTTACACAACTCCTACTAGAGAATTATCAGTTGACATGTAAATAAGACTTCATCTGATTATTCTTTCATAGGTCAATTTAGTAAACTCATTTTCTAATGAGTACCCATATCCTTGTATTAGTGTCACCACACAAGTGGTTGTGAGATCAACCACCCTCATTTCTGAGCATACATAGGACATATCAGTCTTATCGATATCATTGATTTCTAACTCAATGTATCAATGATTAAAAATATTTTAGATCAAGACTATCAAGGATTTAGGTCTCACTGACGTGATCTCATCACGATCCTAAAATCATTGTCCAGACCTATGGGATTCATTATAATCTTAAAATTAATAAGATGCAGTATATAATAAATAAAAATATCAATTTTATTAATAATATTACTATCCATTATATGAGTTTGAAAGATAAATTACAATAAATACCCTATCACATCCCATATGCGATTGGCTTGTAGGGTATAATTCTTTCAATAAAGTCTAGAGTTTTTAAGATTTCGTCCTTTACTAACCTTTGAAATCTATCTTTAGAAATGTGCCTTAGTCTTTTATGCCATAATATAGAAAAATTTTCATTCAAGATGCTACATTTCAAACCAAGATTAATATGCAGGGTCAAAAGAAATTGAGTAAACATGTGGACTAAAATGATTTCATACAAACCATCATATAAAATCCCAAAACCAACCAAAATAGAATTCTAATAAATTTTGAAGGAATGATTGGCAAAATTAAAGGTGTTACGAGAGAGACCCATTGACCAAGACTAATCTTCCATAAGAGCACACCCAAGATGATGTGGTGAGGTCATACCAGTTGTGAACCCAGATGCCACCCCTACAGCCAGTCTCATAAATGAAGCCTATGCCTAACACTCATAGCTAACAACCTAGATATGTGAAAGTGGGAGAGATTCCTCCCATGATGAAGGTCAGAACATGGCCTCATGGCCTATAAAATTAGGCCTGATAGACACAGATTCTGACTAGCAGCCTACGGACTCAACCTCCAGATAAAAGAGATACAAAGAGAATCCCAAAATAAGCAAGAAATAAGGAAAGGCAAGTAAACACACCCATAAATACTTAAGAGCTCTCGCTCTCCCCTTGCTATCTTTTCTTTCCACCATTTCTAAAGTTCTAACTAACTTAAGCATTGAAGGATCTCTCACTGGAACACCTCCGATGAGTATGGACTTCCTTTGCAAGTACCCTCTAGCATCACAGTTCTCGATTGATGCTCGACTCCAATCACGTCATCACCCTATCGAAGCCTTATAGCAACAGATTGATACTAGAAGAAAAGCCTCAGGCCCCCTTTAAGATAAGAGAGCAACTGATAGTTAGATGGTAGAAAACCCCACTAGATGAGTGGGCCATTTATATAGGCCACTAACAATGTGGATCCAATCATCGAATTGCCAGAGTATGCCATTTGGCCAGCCTTGAACTGACGGACCATGCGGTCCTTCATCGCACCTTTATCCGATCAAACCGCATGGGACAATCATGAAGCATGCTTCAAAACTTACCCCGACTCACCATGCAGTGGGTCTTGAGTGAGTCTATGAGCAGTCTCTGGATCTCCTCTCTTAAGAATGCTACTTCACGACTCCTCAAGCTCTATCCCTAATAAAGATGGTGTGAGTTGCAGAATGACACCTCCTTAAATTTTCAAGAATCTTTTCTAAGGACAATAATACAAACATGGCCAAAAGAAATCAGATCGATAGTCCAACTATCAAGATAGTTACTTCGTTTGCTTGAAGCCCAAAAGCCACTTAGAACTTAGAGTGGGAGGCATATATTATGGGAGAAATCTAGCAAATGAGATCAATCCTCTATAAGGGTGTACCTAAGATGATGTGGTGAGGTTACACCAGTTATGAATCCAGACACCACCTCTATGGCTAGCCACATAGGCAAAACATGCACTTGACATCCATGACTAACAACCTCGACACGGAAAAGTAAGATAGATTTTTTCCACGATAAAGGTCAAAATATAGCCCAATGGCTTGCAGAGCTAGGCCTAACAAATACAGATTCTGACTAGCCACCTATAGATTCAACCTCCAAAAAAAAAAGTTATGAAGAGGACCTCAAGATAAACAAGAAGCAAGGAAAGATAAGTAAACACACCGATAAATACTTAGGAGCTCTCGCTCCACCCTTGCTATCTTTTCTCTCCACTATTCTCAAAATTTTGACTAACTTAAGTATCGAAGGGTCCCCCATTAGAATACCCCCAATGGGTATGGATTTTCTTTGCAAGTATCTTCTGACATCGTAGATCTCGATCAGTACTCGACTCCAGCCACATCAACACCCCATCGGAGTCTTATGGCAACAAAAGGTATAACCCTCCAAATCAAGTCTAGACAAAGGAAGAAGATTTCTAGAAATAGAAGGAACATAAAATGTTTCATGAAGATCCAAAATGTGTCTAGTATCGAAAACAAGTCTATGGGTTCCAATGGCCTGACTTCCAATTTTAATCAACTTCCCATTACTATGGTCCTTTCCTCCTTGTTTAGACTCTGGGTTGTAAGCAATCCCTCTGTAAAATTTGAAACATGAATTGTAGCACCTGAGTCTAACCACCAAATATTAAAAGGAACATTAACTAAATTGATTTCAAAGCATACGAGGGATAAGTGATCACCTTTTTTTTCAAACCAATTCTTCATTTTTAAGCAATCCTTCTTCATGTGTCCTTTCTTCTTATAAAAAAAAATACTTCAAACTACTTTCCTTCTCTTTGTCATCAGCTATTTATTTGTCTTTCTTTGGTAGTCCTCTTTTATGTCTATGGGATAGATTACTCTTATGTGACACTAAGTGAATACTTTATAATGTCTCCTTATATAGTTTCTCTTATTGCAGTCTCTCTTCTTCTTGAACATGCATAGCAATAAATTCATTAATGGTCTATTTATCCTTATGTGTATTGCAAAAAATTTTAAAAGAATCATATTCAATAGGAGAGAGTTTAGGATAAACTACACAATAAAGGCTTCTAAAATGGTTATTGGTAAAACATTAAGCTGATCAGCTACATTGCTCATTTCCATTACATGTTCCCTAATTCTACTTACTCCATTATATTCTATTGTGGTTAATTTCACCATCAATGTGCCTGCTAATGCCTTGTCTAAAGCTACAAATTGTTGCTCTACTAAGGCAAGAAATACTTTGGCCTTGATGGAGGTAGGAATAGAGCTTCGGATATTTTTGGCAATCTTACTTTTCATAATCATAAAACTTAATCTATTTGGATGCTTTCACTTTTTATAGAATTCATTTTCATCAATTGTATTATTATTAGATGGCTTAGAAGGTTTTTCAATTTGAAAAGTCAAATCTAAGTTCAAGTATCCTAATATAATAAGGAGTTGTTCATTCCAATATGAAAAGTTAGAGCCATTTAACTCTGGTATGCCACACATGTGCCCATAAAACAAAGCTGATATCAATACTGTAATAGAGAAACATGCTCACCAATTATCAATTATGCTATGAGTTTTATAATCTAGAATCATAGATAATCCATCACAAAATTCTAGTGCACAACCTAATGCATCATTGCAATCCCTCCTTTGGGTGGAGATCACAACATGCCATTAGTTCACTAAATGAGTGAATTTAATTTACTCATATAGGGGTAAGAAATTAATATAATATAATTAAGATTATCCTATACCTTTGGATATAAGTCCAAAAATAATCAAGTTATATCAACTTATTATCCTATCCCATTAATGATTGTAAAATGATAACCATTCTTTGGGTTGATTATTATGCCACAACCAAAAATTACAATTGATGCTATATTCAACTATATTAATTTTAATGAAATTCATAATTTCTCATGATAAGACTGTTAGATGTATATCCTAAAAGTCAGATTGGCTGATACTTATAAAATATTTTTAAAATATAATTTATAATTTGACTTTGATATTAATAAAATTGGATTATTTTCATTCACATTGTGTTTAATAGTGTCTGTGAATCATCCATTAGGTCAATGGGTAAGATAACATATATTCTTAAGAATTGAGAATTTGAGACGTGCTAATCTTAGTTAACTCATAAATTGCTCTCAATTGTAGGATCATCATAGAGATGATGATCGATTCGGAAGATTAGTGTCCGATCATTTTCTTTGGATAGATGAGTCTTGAATATACGGTATAGAGATATTAGAGCGAAAATACAGATGCTTGTTAAGAATAAAGTATTGAACGTGACCATTTATGAATAGTCATAAAAATATCTATCTTCTCATCAGTGATATATTCATAGCTGTGGTTGTGTGTTTAGTTCTCTTACCTGAGGTGCATCGATAATTCATCTTGAGAGTGCTATAGTTTGACTACACCATAACTCGATCTCCTAGCCATACAAAGCCTTGAGGTGTATATTGGCTGTAATATATTCATCATAGGAATTGGATTGCATCAAGAATGTGATCTATCGACCTTGGTAGAGGAGGAGCAGTCCTATGTAAATTATGAGATTGAGTCCAAAAGCCCATGACTATGGTAGTGTGAAAAATAGAAAAGAGTTTTTATTAGATTTTATATCGAACTCAAATTGATTGATTCTATCAGATGATAGATGTGAGATTTGACGAGTTTATCTTGATCTTGATTCTATCGAGACTAATGATAGAAGAACCAAATCACCTGATAACTGCATCTAGAGATTCATCTTTCAGTTCTGCTAGATTATCACTATATGCAGCTAGATGTCACTAATAGATTATGAGACTAATTAGAATTATTTCGATGATCAATAATTTTAATTGGTTGAATTAGAAAGAATTTCGATCCATCGAAAAGAGTTTCAATGATGTTGATGATAGAGATCACAACATATCTCACTACTAAATAGAATTAGACCTATGAGATCATACAAATAAGGATTTTGATCTTGAATTACACAATTAGGCTAAGTGTAGTCTAATTGGGTTAGGAGCTATCGAGTCCTAGCTTTGGGTTTAAGGAAACCATGCTAGCACATGGTTAAACCCATTTTCTCCTCCTTAATTTTGAATTCTATTAGACAGGATTTAATCAATTTGGTGCAAGCTCCAATTGGGTTTCAAATATTGCTTCATCCAAGTTCGAATTTGATCTAATTAGGTTAGGTTTGTGGGGGTGCCAAATGTTGGTGTCACCCAATGTTGTTCAGCCAAGTGATGGGGCACACCCACATGGATTGGATCCATATGTGTGTCATCCAAATCAGATAAGGAAGAAAGAGAGGGATAAGCCTCATCCACTAGTAGATGAGGATAAGAGATTTGATCTCTTTTGAATTCAAATTCAAATTAGAATTCAACTTTGAATTTAAACTGTTTGAATTTGAATCGAAGGTGGATTGGAATGAGACGACGACAACCTTATCTTATCTCCATGTCAATCTAAATTTCTCATTGGTTTTGTGTGACAAAACAATGGAGAAAATAGATTGGGGTGGACCTAGGAGAGTCCTTCTATTTTAAGACGTCTAATCTGATCTGATTCCTATAAAAAGGGATTCTTTTTGATCGACCAAAGTGGTTATAGCACATAGATCATTTTTCATGCCTCCCTTCCTCCTTTTCATGCCTCCTCCCTCTTCTATCTCTGATATATATCCCTCTTTCATATCCAAGGGTGTTGGACGAGCCATCTAGTGGGTTCAAGATGTTGAACACCATCAGTTCTATGCGAAGAGTCGAAAAGGCTATGATCAGAGGCTGATCGGAGTCCTATCGGAGATCAGATTTGAATTTGATCAAGGAGCTTGCAATCTACCTAGGAGTAGGCAGATTGATCAAGAAAAAAATATTCTAGATCAAACTCGAGTGGATATCTGTAGAGATCGGACACATGCGTGGCTCCACAACAAACCTCAGAGATCATCAGATCATCAATCGTAGAGATCGTCCATCAGCGTACGGTGATGAGATCACCTCTTATCTTTTATGCATGCTAATTTTTATTATTTAATATACTATTTATTATGATTTTATCTGATTTAGATCTAAGTCTTGCATGTTAGATCGGATAAAATTTTTTTGAATTTTGCTGCATCTGATTCGAACCGATCCGATGCACTATAAGATCCTTCAAAGGCCACTTTGGCAGTCATACCAACCAAGTTATGAATTTCTTATGAGGGTTGAATAACATCTAACCATTTTTTTAGAAAACTATCATATCCATAAATTTTATACCAAATCAATAATTTTGGTGAACTTAAGTTCAATGATATAAAACTTCTAATTTCTTTATGTGGAGAAAATAAAATATCATATTAATAAATTTGTTTTCAAAATTAAACATCCGATTGAGCAACACCAGCTCTGATACCAAATGTTAGACTTTTATGATGTTTAGGAATAAAAATTTAGAATCTAACAAATATATAAAACATACCTTGATCCATAGAGTTTTGTTAAACTTGGCACCGTCCTTCAAGTTATTTGAATATCCAAATCAAGAAGAAAGTCTTGGCTACCTTGATCTTCCCTCTCCAACACACACTCTCTCTCTCTTTTGATGTCCTTAGTGAAGGATATGGACTAATCTTGATTGCCTAATGCAGGAGTGGAGAGAGGGACCAAGAGCCCTTTATATACGCCTTCCATGGTTCTTCTCATCAATGAACCAATTAAATAGGTATTCTTAATCTTCCTAACTTACATTTAATTTTGGAAGATAATTTGAATGTATTTGTATTCTTCAAGATGAATCTAAGTCATTCATTGAATGAAAAATTATATTATTCACATGCATGTATGAACCAAAATGCATCTAGTAAACCAAAGATGAATATAGAAAGTCAAAGGACATGATGCATGTAGGATACATGCATATAGGTAGATTTCAAAAAAAAAAAACTTCTGTGGTCATTTAGACCACTTTAATTCCCAACAATCCTATTATTTGTGTGTGTGCATATGTACAAGATAATCATTATTCCGACTTCCTAGGAACTTGAAGAGTGGAGGAATCTACATCAATCAATTGAAGAAATAATAGAATAAATAAAAGGATAGAAGTCATGACTAGACAGCTCATTCTTGAGAATTTGACAAACAAGATTTGAGAAAAATCAATCCTATACTTATGATAGTAGTACAAACTTTTTCTTCTTTCGGGTCACTTTCTCGGGATTGTTAGATATATGTCTGAAAAGTTAATATGGCAAGATACATTGTATTAGTTCTAGGATATATATTTATGCTTAAACATTAAATTATCAACAAAGGGCAATTTTTCTTATCCATTCTTGTTTAATGTGTCTAAGAATCATCCTAAGAATTAATAAATTAAAAACACATATTCTTAAGAGTTGGGACTTAGAGATATACATGATTAATTTCTAAATTGCTCTTAATCAATGAATCATCATGGGAATGATGACTGATCTAATTAGATCGATGTACGGATCGCTTCCTTCAGGATAGATGAATCTCTAGTCTATGTGTGGAATACTGAACGAGAGTATGGATGGTTATTAGAGAATATCAATATGATGTCTACTTACTCGTCAGTGATCGTTTGATACTGTAGTGGTATGAGTAATTTTTTGACCTGCGGTGCCTCGACTGCTCATAGTAGAGTTACTATAATTTAACTACACATAAATATGATTCCTTAGCCATTTGAATTTTTGTAGTGTATGTTGGCTATAGTAAGTTCATTGTAGGAATAGGATACGTACCTAGATGGAATCTATCGATCTTAGTAGATAAGGAGTAGTTCTATGGGGTTTGAGAGGCTGGATCCTCTGTGGCCACAGTAAGATGATAGATGAAAAAAATTTCTGTTGGTATCATGATTTAGACTTGAGCTAATCGATTCTTTCATATGACGGATGTTGTGGTTTAACGAGTTTTCATAACCTCCATCTTGTCAGGACTTACGATAGAAGAATTAAATCATATGGTAACTACACTTAGAAGTTCTAACCATTTTATTCTACTGGGTTGCCACCATATCTCTTAAGCATTATTAGTGAATTGTGAGAGCTCACTTGGATCATTCTGGATTGATGATCTTAGATGGATAGGGTTGAAAATATTCCAACTTATCGAAAAGTATTTCGATGATACTATAATAGAGATCATGATATGTCTCACTATTAGACAAAATAGAACTTATGGGGTCACATACAAAAAAAATTTGATCAGATCAAATGATTAGATCATGATCAAATTAATAATGTGATTGATGATTTGGATCAATTTATAAAAATTACAATGACTGGATAAGCTAACAGTTAGCTAGGAGGATCTGTTGCAAATCAATTTAATGAGATCAAGTTAGAAATTCAGTCTTAATTAATTAAATCAGATTAATTAGTTTAGACTTGATATAATTAGATTTTTTGTTTCACTTTGGATCCTAATCAGATTAGGATTGAATCTGGATTGAATTAGGCTTGAATTGGTTTCGAATTGGATTCGAATCAAATTCAAAGTCAACCTAATTGAATTGAAACTAGAGTCCACTAACTTTCTCTCTCTTTTGTCACCTCATGTGGATGCCAATATCAGATTAGCATCACACATGGTCAAGGAGAAAGGGAGAGGGGCACAGATTCATCTGTTGGCACCCCATCCTGATAATCCCTATCCTCTTTTCTTCTTGGATAAGATAGGTTCAATTCAAAGCTTAAACTCTTATCAGATAAGAGTTCCAATCGGATTGAACTCTATCTTCTCCCTTGGACCATCATCTATAAAAGGGGAGGGGTCTTGGGTGTGTGGATTAGATGATGAACACTAAGTGATTGGATCATTGAGTGTTGCCGCCCTTTTTCTTCCTTATTTCCACCCAGATCCCATACCCCATATCCCCTTGGCCGGCCATACCAGAGAGGGAAAAAGAGAGATCAATGAGAGAGAAAGAGAAGGAAAGGAGAAGGAGTTCTCCTATCGTTGCTCGCATCTTTCGATCCTATGCGAAAGGTATTTGCATGAAGATCCATCTTCAGATCTACTTCTACGACAGTCGAAGAAAGAGATCAGATCTAGATCAGAAGTAGCGAGATCTGCAAGAGAGCTAGCACCTCGATGATTTCAGATACTTCGATCTACATTAGTTCTGTATAGATATCTGTGGAGGTCGGACGGGCGTGCGGCTTTGATAGAACCTGCAGACATCTTCAAATCTGATATGAAGAAAGAGTTTGGTGCTATAGGTAGGTGATATGATCACCAATTTTTTAGATTAATTTTATTTTAAAAATAAGATGTGCATGATTGTCTTATTTTTCATCATATGAACTAGGTCCATAGGTGTAGGATTTGATCTATGCATGCGTAGATTAAAAATTATTTTAATCTGTTATTCCACTATATTTTTTGAAATAGTTTTGAAAATTCTGCATGCATGACACTTAACAAAATCCAATAGTGATATCAAAATCATAGATTCATATGATAGAAAAATAAGTTAACATATGATTTTCAATCAGATGAGATCTGATTTGTAATCAGATCTAAAGTCATATGATTAAATCTAAATTTATATGATAAGATTTGATTGATATGATTAAATTTAAATTATTATGATTAGATCTAAAATAAATATATGTAAAAATATTTTCATAATTAGATATGATTTTATTCATGTATGAAATGTATAAATATTAGTTTAAATCTGATATATGTTAATTAGTTCGATATCGATATGCTATAAGATTGTCCTGATATAAGGTTTACCCCTTATGTTGCAAAGATTGTCCTATATCGATGTTAAATAATTTTAGATCTGATCTACAATCATGTATAAGATATATGAAAGATAAATTTAGATCTGAAAATTAATTTTGAGATTATAAAAGTAATTTCATGCAAGTAAATTAGATCTAAAATTGAGAATTAAGATCTAAAATTTAAGTTAATGCATGATTAATTGGATATGAGTAAATCAGATTAGGTCTAGTAATTAGATTACACCTAGAATTTTTTATTTGAACATAATGGAACCTAATCAATTTGAGTGGTTGATCAAATTAAGTCAAGTATTGATTAGGATTAGATCAAGAGTGCTCAAGATCAAACCAATAGTTATAGTTGGTCGAGTCGATCGACATCCATATGTTAAATCGATTGATCTAAAGATTTGATTCAGCTCAATAACTCAAGCCTGAATCACTTAAGCTAACCTATTTAAAATCAATTGACTAACTGGTGTTTAAGATAAGTGCTTGAAAGATGGTTATTTAATTGAGACCCTTGATTCTATCAAGGGGGTGCCTCCACTGATCTCCACTTATCTAACCAATTTGGTGATTGGATCTTAAATAAGGTTGTTTGGTGGTTTGGTTTAGCCTATACCAATTAGACTAGTCATAGTGATGAGTAATTAGATGAGACCTAAATCAAAACCTCCTCACACATATTAAGTCTAGCGGTCTTCCACCGTTGTAGATGTATGGGCATGCTACTGATGTTGATTATTCTCGATTGGTCACAGCAATTCAGTTGCATCGAAAACACATAACCACTCTAGAGCAAAGGATTGCTGCAGAGTGATAATGAGTTTGGGCCTAATATCTGTCAGGTAAGGGACCCAATGACGACTTCACTCTTGCATTGAACAGTGAGTCTGACTTAACTAAGGAGTATAGCCAATATCTATTAGATGAGCCTACTTGACATAGAGATCAAATCGCCACAACATGTTTGAGAAGCATTGGACAAGAGTTGTCCACTCATCGGTGTATAATATTATCAACATCTATCAAGTGAGGTGCATGTTCATCGATGGGATGCAGTATCCACTAGAAATTCATGTCGCATTAATATTTTATTTCTCTATCCGAAGAGTGTGAGAGATCTGAGAAAATAATGAGAGTTTATTTATTTCTTAAAATTCTTAGAATAAATATCAAATTAAGTACAAATATCTAACTAGAATATTTACTCTTCACAGTTTAATCATATTAGCTTCAAACCCCTTAGCCCGCATCTTAGAGTCCAACCGTCAGATTGAAATCAATTTCAAGGACTAGCTCAAAAACCTCAAGATAGTCTTGATCTTAGAGAAAATAGGATATGTGCTCGATCAAGATCCCCCTGCTATATCAAGCCGTCCAAGTATTGAATAAAAGGCAGAACATGAAAAGTGGATGGATGATGACAATCGGGTCAAGTGCTCCATACTGGCCTTCATGACAAATGAGTTACAACATCAGTATGAGCATATATCAAATACCATGGCTATGATCACTCATCTACAAGAGTTGTATGGTGAGCAGAGCCACATAGTATATTTTGAAGTATCGAAAAGATTCTTCAACATCAAAATGCACGAAGGACAGTCGATTCACGATCACTGTCTAACTATGATCAAGGACTTAGAGGAACTTGAGAAGCTCAGCCTTACGATGCAGAAGAAATTGCAGGTAAATCTAATCCTGCTATCTCTTACTAGTTTATATGATCAATTTATAGTAAATTATCATATGAACAAGTTGGACTATACCCTGTCCGAACTTGTCAACATGTTGGTCACTATAGAGGTGATCTTGAAAAGTTCAAGGGGCACCGTTCTTGCTATGGAGTAGGCTTCTTCTATAAAAAAAAGTCTTCTGGAAAGAAAAAGAACAAGCTTATGAAGAAGCAGAAGAAGGAGAAGAAGTCAAAGAAGGACACTCCGAAGAAGGCTACAGATAAAGAAAAATTTTCTACTGTCAAAAAGATGGCCATTGAAAGAGAAATTATCCATTGTACCTGGAGAGCTTGACGATCAAGAAGGATGATAAACTTTCAGAAGGTATGCTCGTTGTTGAATCTAACCTAACGATTTTCTTTGCATCTAGTTGGATATTAGACTCTGATTCAAGTGCTCATATATGTATTTCTATGCAGGATCTAGTAGACAGAAGAGGATTGAGGCATGGTGAGATGATCCTTCGGATCGACAATGGAGTAAGAGTTGCTGTTGAAATTATTGAAACCTATCCTCTTCGACTACTGTCAGGCTTCAGATTAGTTTTAAAAGACTGTCATTATATACTTGTAGCTAGTCGAAACTTGATTTTCATATCTGTACTAATATAGAAAGATTTTATATTCAATTTCAATAAAGACTTCTGTTTAATTTATTTGTGAAATAAATTGATTGCACAAAATTTTTTAATTGATAGTCTTTATCACTGTATATTGATGTGTGTGTAAATGTAAACGAGCAATTAGTTAGTGCCGTAGGTAATAAATGACCTACAGATGCGTTAACCACAAGTATATGTGGCACCTTAGATTTGGCCATATAGGAAAGGACAAGGTAAATAAACTAGTGAGGATGGAATCCTTGACTCATTCAATTCACAGTCTACACAGTTTGTGAATCCTGCCTTCAAGAAAAAAATGATCAAGTTATCCTTGGTGGGATATAGAGAAAGGGCCATGGAATTACTTGCCTTGGTACATACTGACATGTGTGGCCCATTTGATGTACAGATTGACGGTGGTTACTACTACTTCATCACCTTCATCGATGATTTCTTATGGTATGGATATGTATTTTTGATGAGACATAAATCTAAAACCTTTGAAAAGTTCAAAGAATTCAAAAATAAAATAAAAAATAAATAAAAAAAATTTCTTAAGATTTTTTGATTAGATCGAGGAAAAAATATCTTAATAAAAATTTTTGAGTTATCTCAAGAAAAATGGCATAGTCTCATAATAGATATCTCTTGGTACATCTCAATCAATGGGATATCCAAAAGGAGGAATAGGATCCTATTAGACATGGTCCGATACATGATGAGCTTTACTGACTTACCCTTGTATCTTTGAGATCATGCCTTACTAACCATAATTTATTTACTAAATAAAATTCTCTCTAAATCTGTTTCTACCATACCGTATGAGATATGGTATGGTAAGAAACTGAGTCTTGATCATCTTAAGATTTGAAGATATCTAACCTATGTCAAAAGACAGATGGCTGACAAGTTAGAGGTTAGACCAATAAAAGCTCGCTTCATAGGGTATCCTAAAGAATCAATAAGATACTACTTTTACTTTTCAGACAGTCACAATGTGATTGTGAGTTGATATGCTATGTTTTTAGAAAAATAGTTTATTCAGGATGGTGGCAATGGGAGGTTGATAGAGCTCGAAGATAAAGTTTTTGAAGAGCAATGAGCTATTGAACCTGATGAACCCAATAATACTGAGCTAATAATTCTTCCTCCACCTCATAGATCTAGTAAGGTCTCTCATCCTTCTGAAAGATACTTAGGTATGCTTACGGAGGACATAGAGAAAATATTTCTCATAGGAGATAAAAGTTATAGAGATGATCCCAAAACCTATAATGAGGTGATATTTAACATCAGCTCTGAGAAATAGTTGAATGCTATGCAGTCAGAGATTGACTCAATGCATTCAAACCAAATATAGATCTTAGTAGATCCACCAGAGGGTATAGTACCCACTGGATGTAAAATGATCTATGAAAGAATAAATAGGTGCAGATGGTAAGATATAGACCTATAAAGCCAGGCCCGAGATAAAAAGATATAATCAGTGTGGAGGTATTGACTATCAGGATATCTTTTTGTCTGTAGCTATGCTTAAATCTATCTGCACACTACTTGCTATTATAATTTTTTATGATTATAAAATTTGATAGATGGATATGAAAACGATATTCCTGAATAGATATCTTAAGGAAGATATCTATATGGAACAGTCTAATGATTTCACATCTAGTGATGGAGATTATAAAGTCTATAAGCTACAAAGATCCATATATAGATTAAAGCAAGCTTTTCAGAGTTGGAATACTCATTTTAATGATGCAATCAAAATGTTTGATTTCATTAAGAATGAGGAGGAGCCGTGTGTTTATAACAAGATCAGTAGGAGTGCTGTTACATTTCTCATACTGTATGTGGATGACATCTTCCTTATTGAGAATGATATTCCCATACTGACCTCAGTCAAAAGACGGTTGTCTAAAAATTTTTTATGAAAGATCTAGGGAAAGCATCCTATATTCTATGAATAAAGATCTATAGAGATAGACTCAAAAAGATACTTAATCTGTCACAGAAAGTATACATAGAGGAAGTGCTGAAGAGATTCAGCATAGAGAATTCTAAAAAGAGACTTCTACCCCTTAGGCATGGTATTACTCTCTCCAAAAAGATGTGTCCAAGCACATCTAAGAAAATTGAGCACATGAGCAAGATCTCTTATGCTTTGGCTATAGGGAGCCTCATGTATACCATGTTATATATTCGACATAATATTGCCCTTGCTATGAGTGTCACGAATAGGTATCAATCGAATCTAGACAAAGAGCATTAGATAGCTATGAAGAACATCCTTAAGTACTTGAGAAGAACTAAGAATTTGTTCTTAATCCTTGGAGGAGGAACAGAGCTACAAGTTGATAGGGTTGCGATGTTGTTATTGGGATACCATGATTATCAAATTAATTTTGACTTTTAAAAATTAAAATATATAAAAATTAGTAGTCAGATCAATCCACAGAGAAGGCAGTATTTTAATTTAAAATCTTTGATTTTATAAAAAAATAAAATTTTAAAGAAAGTAATTTAAGTCAAAAAATAGAAATTAAAAGTATAAAAAATAAATCAGATACTAAGATCTATTATTTAGATCCTTGCTTCTACTTACAATAAAAATAAATAATAAAAATTTAAAGAGCATAAAAATAAATTGATACTAAGATCTACTAACTAGATCTTAGCATCTACTTACAATAAAAAGAAAAGATAAAAATTTAAAGTATAATAAAATAAATTTTATATTAATTAAAATTAAAATTTAGTTATAAAAAAATTTAAAAAAATAATAAAATAAAATAAAATTATAACAAAGATCTGAAGTCGATCGGCACAGCCTCATCGAAAAGATGGGTGAGTCCCACTCAAATTGTTCTAAAGAAATTTGGACTCATGGTTGTCCACACCGACCATGGGGATCTAGTGCCAACATGACTTTCCATTGGATGGCATGTCTATATAGATTATAGATAAATCAATGCAGCCATCCGTAAAGATCATTTCTCCTTATCCTTTATTGATCAAATCTTAGAGAGACTAGCTGATCAACAATATTTTTGCTTTTTAGATGGATACTCAGGAGACAATCAGATAGCAATCTACCCAGGAGATCAGGAAAAGACCACCTTTATTTGCCCCTATGGAACCTTTGCTTTTCGTAGAATATCTTTTGGACTGTGTAATGCACCCGTGATCTTTCAAAGGTGCATGATGTCAATATTTTCAGATATGGTAAGAGATTTTTTAGAGATATTCATGGATAATTTTTCAGTCTTGGAAGAATTCTTTGAGAGTTGCCTTAATAATTTGAAGAGATGTTAAAATGATGCATTGAGGCCAATTTAGTTTTAAGTTGAAAAAAGAGCCATTTCATGGTTCAAGAGGGGATCATCGTAGGGCATATTGTGTCAAAGAAAGGGATTGAGATTGATAGAGCAAAGGTTGAACTGATTTCTAAACTTTCTCCGCCTACTTCTGTCAAATAAATTTGATATTTCTTTGGCCATGTAGGATTCTACCGTCGCTTCATCAAAGATTTTTCTAAAACATCCCATCTTTTATGTAATTTGCTCGCTAAGGATGTTCCTTTTAACTTTGATAAAGAATATCTTAAGGCTTATGAATTTTTGAGACAAGCTATGATCAAAGCTCCAATCATCCAACGTCCAGACTGGTCACTACCTTTTTAGATTATGTGTGATGCTTCTGATTTTGTCATAGGAGCTATCTTGGGCCAAAGGATAAACAAATATCCCATAGTGATTTATTATGCCAGCAGAACTCTGAATGAAGCTCAAATAATTATACCACAACTGAGAAAGAGTTACTAGCTGTAGTATTTTTTCTAGAGAAGTTTCGATCATACATGTTAGGATCAAAATCATGATTTATTTGGATCATGTGGCTTTGAGATATCTGCTCTCAAAGAAAGATGCTAAACCACGATTGATTAGATGGATCTTACGGCTACAAAAATTTGAAATTAAAATTCAAGACAAGAAGGGATTTTGAAAATATTATAGTAGACCACCTATCGAGGATCCTAATTGAAGATTGTGAATCTGCATCAATTGGAGAATCTTTTTCGAATGAGCAACTTTAGTAGTTTCACACCCAAAGGCCTCTTGGTTTGCAGATATTGTGAATTACTTAGTAGTTAGACAATTCCTGATGGCTGGTCTAAGAATGAAAAGGATTGATTCTTTGCTCAAATCAAGTATTATTTTTGGAAAGATTCTAATTTTTTTTGAATTTTTGCTGATCAAATCATTCGTAGATGTGTTCTTGAAACTGAACAATTGAGTATCTTGAAATTCTGTCATACTCTTGCTTGCAAGGATATTTTTTTGGAAGAAAAATTGTGGCCAAAGTATTGTAAAGTGAGTTTCACTAGCCCACATTACTTAAAGATGCTTATACTTTTAGCCAGAAACGTCTTAGGTGTCAAGCTTTAGAAAATATTTCAAAGAAAGACATGATACCTTTGAACCCCATCTTGGTAGCTGAAATTTTTGATATTTGGAGAATTAATTTTATGGGACCCTTTTCACCTTCCAATGATTTTGAATATATTTTGGTGGCCGTCGATTATGTTTTTAAATAGATTGAGGTAATGGCAACACAAACCAATGATCATAAGGTAGTCATAAAATTTGTTCAAAGGAATATCTTTTTTAGGTTCAAATTTTTACGTGCTATCATTAGTGACGGAGGTATCCATTTCACAAACTATCAGTTCCGAATACTGCTGCGAAAATATAGGGTCACATATAAGATAGCTATACCATACTATCCGCAAACAAGTGGTCAAGTTGAAGTATCTTATAGGGAGATCAAAAATATCTTGCAAAAGACTATTAGGTCTGATCGTAGAGACTGGTCAGATCGATCAGGTGATGTATTATGGGCTTATAGGATAGCTTATAAAAATCCTATTGGAATGTTTTCCTACAGATTGATCTATGAAAAAGTATGTCATCTTTCTGTAGAACTTGAACACAAAGCATATTGGGCAATCAAGCAACTGAATTTTGATTTGAAACAAGCTGGTTCCAGCCGGATGTTGCAACTAATTTTTTTATCTTTTCTGCAGAAAAAAATAAAAAGGAGAATAAAAATTTTAAGTCCTCAAGTAAGTTAGTATTTAGCATTTAAGCATCTGATTACACTTAAGAATCGAGTTAAATCAACATTTTTAAAAGAAAATTGATGCATAGACTAGAAAATTTATGAGATATTGAGGGATCAAGTATTAAAAAAATTCAGTAAAGAGTTAAGTTTAAAACTTAAATAATTTTTTTTGAGTATTTTTAAATTTTTCTACCAGCATCAAAGAAGAGTTTACTTCCTATGGACTTATGTAAGGTAACTATATATTTTTTCATAAAAAAATCAATAAATGAAGGATGGAAGTAACAATATACTTGTCCATATAAGGCTAATGATTTGGAGATAAAGATAGAGATAATTAAAAAAATCAAAAAAATTTAGTATTCTTGGCTTAACTTTCATATTGATTAGTACTAATATCCCAATGAATATCTTATTCACATTCTACTAAACATCAATAGCTCTTTTTAAAATTACCTGATGAAATTTGAAGCTCTAAGTTAAACAATACTTACTCTAGATTTTTTTTTTACTCGAAGACGAACAAAGTTCAAATTGAGAGGTGTGACAAGTCATATATTTTTATATTTATTTTAGATATTTTTGATAATTAATGATGCTAACATCTTCTAAAAAATCTAATTTCATAAATAAATTAGATTTTTTGAAAAAATAAATAATTTAAAAAAATATAAAATTAGAAATATTTATAAAAAATAGATGTTAAGCTAATTAAGTAATTTAAGTATCAAAATAATTAAAAAATTAATAGATAATTTAATTTATATTTTTTTATTTTTCAGACACAAAATCTGAGCAAAATCAAGTAAAATATCCAAAAATCTATTTTAAAATAATCTTTGGTGCATGGTGGACCGGCCACTCGATCCACAGAATCAAGGGCATGGTCCACAAAACAGTCTCGTGATGCATGACATGGTCTACAGATGGGCAGCTCATTTTTGTGCGATCAGATGGCTGAGATCACACCAAACATGCGATCAGACAGTCGTTGGATCACGCATTGAAAGTGGGCCACCACTGATGGATATAGGATAGTACGTCCTTAACCATCCGATCATGTGTTTGGCGTGATCTCAGCCATTCGATCATGCAAAAATTAGCCATCCACGTATAGACCGCATCGTGCACCGTGAGACTGTGTTGTGACCGTGCTCTTGATTCTATGGATCGAGTGGTCGGTCTATCATGCACCGAAGGCTATTTTAAAATAAATTTTTGGATATGTTGCTTGATTTTGCTTGAATTTTATGTCTGAAAAATAAAAAAATATGAATTAAATTGGTCATTAATTTTTTAATTATTTTGATGTTTAAATTGCTTAATTAGCTTGATATCTATTTTTTATAAATATACTCTAATTTTATATTTTTTAAAATTATTTATGTTTGTAAGAAAATCTAAAATATTAATGAAATTAGATTTTTTAGAAGATGTTAGCACCATTAGTTACTAAAAATACCTGAAATAAATATAAAAATATACAACTTATCATACCTTCCAACTTGAACTTTGCTCATCCTTGAGTAAAGAAAGAATCTAAAATTAAATACTATTTAACTTAGAGTTTTGAATTTCACCAGTTAATTTTAAAAAGGACCACTGATGTTCAGTAGAGCGTGAATGAAGTATATCATTGGGGTATTAGTACTAATTAATGTGAAAGTTAAGCTAAGAATACTATTTTTTTTTTTAAATTATCCCTACCTTTATCTCCAAATCATTAACCATCATATGGATAAGTATATTGTTACTTTCATCTTTTATTTATTAATTTTTTTAATTTTATTTTATTTTATAAAAAAAATATAGTTACTCTACATAAGCCTATAGAAAGTAAACACTTCTTTAATACTGGTAGAAAAATTTAAAAATACTCAAAAAAATTGTTTAAGTTCTAAACTTAACTTTTTATTGGATTTTCTTAATACTTAATCCTTTGATATCTCACCGATCTTCTGATCTGTGTAT
Source organism: Elaeis guineensis (assembly GCF_000442705.2). NCBI lineage: Eukaryota > Viridiplantae > Streptophyta > Magnoliopsida > Arecales > Arecaceae > Elaeis > Elaeis guineensis. The sequence continues at coordinate 80,435,586 of NC_026004.2, read as the reverse complement.
CAAATTTTTTTAAAAATATTTGATTTAACTCATTCTTAAGTATAATTAAGTTCTTAAATACTAAATACTAACTTACTTGAGGACTTAAAATTATTATTATTATTATTATTCTCTCTTCCAACTTAATTGACATTGTCTTAATAGAGTAAGAAAAATAAAGGATGTATACCAAGAGAAAAAAAAGAGAGATGTCACCTGATCCAGAGGTCTTTTCAAAATTGCTTCTCTCCCAACTTAGCTAATATTATCTTCAAATTTCTACAAAAGATACTAAGTAAGACTCGATTAACTTAAACAAAATACAAAAGATATCAAAAAGCAGAAATTGGGTTGCCTTTCAGAAAGTGCTAAGTTTACCATCTTCAGTCAGACAAAATGTAGCTCAGTTCAGTGTGGGTCTATTAATACTACTTGATCAATATTTTAATTTAGTGACATCTCTTCAATATATGATTTTAATCTTTGATCATTTATCTTAAAAAAAATTTCAGATTTAGGATCATAAAGTTTGATTGCACCATGTGGAAATACTTGATTTACTATGTAAGATTCATCCCATCTAGATCTCAATTTTTTAAGAAATAATTTTAGTCTTGAATTAAATAATCTGACTTGTTGATTTAGCTCGAAGGTTTTCTTTGAAACGTGTTTATCATGAAAGGCTTTCATTTTCTCTTTATCAATTCTTGAATTTTTATAAGCCTCTTGTCTCAATTCATCTAATTCACTCAATCGATTGGAACCATTTTGTTTCAAATCAAAATTTAGTTGCTTGATTGCCTAATATGCTTTGTGTTCAAGTTCTATCGAAAGATGACATGCTTTTTCATAGATTAATTGTTGGAAAACATAAGCAATTTTATGCATGTATTTCAAAAATTTTTGAAATAAAATGCAGCAAAAAGTATCTAGATTAATCATATTAACCTAACATGCATATAATTTAATCATCAAATCAACCTACTCTAGGATCTATAATATGATATGTAACATATAAAATCTGAAATAATCACATGATAAAATCTGCATGCATGGATATAAGCGGTAGATCAAATCAACACCTATCTGAGTTCAAAACTTGATACCTGAGCACGGATCGATAATCGCCACTACTGAAAGATGTGGTAAGAAAGATCCTCGCTGGTTGCTTGTAGCCGTACATATGCCCGACCTTTACAAGAAGTCCACTCGAAGCCCCGATCTGGTTAGTCTTCTCGAGCATGCTAGTTCGCACGAAGATCTTCTTCTTGACTGATCTGGATCTTTTTTTCAAATCTCTGAATATTTTCAGAGATTGAAGATAGATTTTTAAAGGAGATGAAGAGGTGGAAGAAAGATGGAGAGGAGACTATCTTCTCCTTTTTTTTTCTCTCTTTCCAAAAGCTTAGGACCAAAACCTTAAAAACTAGATTTTGCGCACACCCAAGAGAAGAGGACTCTCCTCTTCTTTTTCATGCCAAGAACTCACACCCCAAGACCCTCAATATGTAGAGCCCTTTCTCTACTCTCTTACACACTCAAAAGAGAAAAATAAACTCCTTTTTATTGGCGTGTAATAAGGTAGGGATGAAGAGTCCTAAGGATCTTGGACTCTACCATATATTGTCATCCTTCCAAAAATTCCATGCCCTCAAAAAAAAAAAATATGGGACACCCCCTTATTGTTTTCCATAGTAAATCAGATTCCTATCTGATTTCCCACACTGAAAACATCCTCAAAATGTCGCACAAAATCAAGAGGATAAAGGGTGTGGCATGTGGACTTGTAGATAATATCAAACATTATCTTTTATGGTTATCAATTTCAATTCAGATTTGAACATACCATAAAATCAGATTTTTATCCATTCTTGGATGTGAAAAGGGGGGTGAAGAGCTCTTTTGCATGGAGAAATCTCATGCAAAAAACTTTTGGGTGTGATGAGATATGGGCATCCAAAGTTTGGTGCGCAAGAGTCCAACATTATATGGACTCTTAATTTTCTTATTTGAATCCAAATCAAATCAGATCTAGTTTAACCTAAATAAATAGATGAAATCTAATCTAATTATATTCATAGATTTTTAATCAAATCTCAATCAAATTAAAAATTGATTGAACCAAAGTCCTGATCAAATCAGGGATAATTCTCCCTTAGCGATTAGGTCATCTCATAGCCTAATCGGATCAAACCTAATTGAATCTAATTCAATTAAATTTTATTTAATCTTCTTTACTTAATCAAATTAAATTAATTAATAATTTAATTACTAATTAATTTTTTATTAATTTACTAACACTTGATAAATAAATTTATTATAACTTTTGCATAAGGTTAACCATCAATTGAATTGACGATCAAACCCTTGAATGATTTTCAATCATTGATCAGCCACATGATCAATCAGAAACTTCTTTTGAATATGACCTTATAGGTTCGAACCTAAACTGATAGCACAGGAATAAATTTTTAAATCAATCAATGTAACCATCTAGCAATGGGACCCAATGTCCGGATAGATCGAATGATAGCGAAGCAACATTCCAAAACCTGCTGACGTATAGTTACCGTATAATTCATCCCTTTGATCCTAATACTTAAGAAGACTTAGGATTTAACTGTCAATCCTAGATAAATCATCCATGTTATATTTTAATTTTTCAAATCTATCATATGGATTATCTAGACTCAGATTTTCCTAAATTGAAATATATTGATACATCACTCCTACTAATTCACAGGGGTCAATCCTATCTTGACTCACGCACCAACTCGATAAGTACTTGACTGCATCCAAACTCCTTCCATCATTAAATTATAAATTTAGATAGTCTGACATCAAAGTACAGTGAGTTGCTTGCAAGACACTGTGGTGATCTTAGGTTGGAGGGATACTTATACCCATACCCTTCATGAGCAACTCTTAACAGTAGAGTGCTCGACAAATGGTCACATTCGATAATCATGTACTCCTATATCTTACCTGCATACTATATCAGTATCTTTACACTATTTGATTATGAGGACAACCAATGCATATGGCACACAACGACATACACTTGATATCGCCATCGTCTTAATAATAGCGTATCATTTAGTTGCGAACCAGTTTAAGAACTACGTGATAAATGCTTCTTTATCGATCAAAGTAATTCTAAAGACTTCATCACAATATAGGAGTTCATTAGAAGATGTAACTTTATAATGAAAAAGACTAAATAACTTTTATTATTGATCAATTCATATACATTTATAATTAGCACAATCGTCAAACGATTGGCTTTAGGATACATTTTCCAACAACTCCCACTTGGATTAAAGCCAATCAGTATAGTATCATATACCTATCTTTGATTTATCATCTTAGAACTCCTAGATATCGAGGCTTTAGTAAATGAGTTGGTCAGATTTTTTTTTTCGTCGATCTTCTAAAGTTCAACGTCATCTTAACCAATTTTTCGAATAAGGTGGTAGCGACGCAAAATGCTTGGTAAGCTAATGAAATTTTGGCTCCTTGACATGAGCTATGCTCTAGTACTGTACAATGCAGCAAGATCATCATTGGAGGGTGCCACTCCTAGCTTGCCAGCGAACCTGTACAATCATATAGCTTCTTGCAAGCATCGGATGCTGCAATGCATTCTGTCTCACAAATTAAATTGGCTATATTGTTCTGCTTGGAACTTTTCCAATAGATTGCTCCATCATTTAGGGTAAGAATGTATTCTGACACGTTCTTACTATTATTATATCCAACTAAAAATTGAAATCATACTCTATGAGTTTTAAGTTAGATTCTCCACAATCGAGTCACCAGTCCTTAGTATTTCTAAAATACTTAAGGATATCCTTTAGTGATTCTCATCCGAATCTTGCAGGTATCCACTCACTACCCTAGTGAGTATACCATATATGATCTCGTACATGGTGTACATGATAGAATAAATTCTATTCATAAATATTCTATGTACATAGACTGAGATAATCCAAGCATCTTCTTAGATCTATCTGTATAGATCTTTATCCCTAGGATGAAGGATATTTTTTCTAAGTCTTTTATGGAGAACAATGATAACAATAAAATCTTTATTCTCTATAATATAAGGAATATCATTTTTGATTAATAGAATTTTATTCATATACAAAACAAGAAATATACTCACAAAACTATTAACCCATTTGTATTTATAGGTTCTTCTTCATTCTCAACAAAGTCATGCATTTTGATCACTTATCAAAATGCATATTCCAACTTCAAAATATTTATCATTGCCATAGGAGAAAATGTCTCGTTATGGTCAATACCATAATGTTGATAATATCTTAGATAATCCGATGGGCATTGTAGGTCTCCACCTTCTCATCTGCGCTCTCTAATCCTATTGAAGATCCATTTATGCCCTATAGGCTTTACCCCTTCGAGTGGATCAACGAGTGTCCATACACTGTTGATCTTCATAAATTTTATTTCAAACTTTATGGCTCCAAGCCACTAATCAGAGTCGAACCTTTGCATGGCATCCATATAGACAATCAGATCTTTGTTGGTCTCATCGAGTTCAACAGTGATCACATCTTGGAATTAGAAACTGAAGTATCTATCCGATAGACATGGTACTCTACCGTATCTCCTTAATGGTGCCTCTACAATGTATTTCAGATTTGATCGAATCAAATTCGATTCTATTAGTTTACTAGATTGGGTCGATTCTTCTATCTGTTGAATTTCATAAGTTCTACATTAAAGGCATCAGTTCCTTTACCAAGGTACTCTTTTTCTAAAAGGAATGCCGAATAATTTTTATTTTTTAGCTAGGTAGAAGTAATATCCCTTATATTCTTTGGGATTACCCTATAAAATAATATATATAAGATCAGATCCAAACTAATCGGTCTGTAAATGCTTTGACAGAAAACAAATACTCTCAAATCCTGAGGTAAGAAGGTATCAGCTTACACCAAGTCCATATCTCATATGGAGTCTTTGCAACTGAGTAATTCGGAATCTAGTTTGAGAACATGATAAGTAGTCTCAAGAACATAACCTTAAAAAGAGATTGGCAGACTTGTAAACTCCATTATGGATCGAACTATATCTAACAAAGTCGATTTCAATAAGAGAGAATCCTATTCTCTTCTAGGTATGTCAAAAACTTACTAGAAAAATATTCTCCTCTTTGGTCTGACAAAAGAGTTTCAATACTCTTCCTAATTTATTTTTCTATCTTATTATAAAATTATTTAAATATTTTAAATAATTTAAATTTATAATAAATATGTTCGTAGATCTAACACATCAGTATGTATCAGATTCAGAATATCATTGGTTCGTTCATCTTTTTCAGCAAAAGATGATATGGTCATCTTACTAAGAAGATAGAATTGACAGATTGATAATGATTCACAATCACTGACTTTGAGAATTGTTGATCCTATTCTTGTTCATATAATAGAGCCCAAATTATCAAAGGTAGGCTTTCATGACATTATCTACTCTAAGGAGTTTGTTTGTTATGTACAGTACACTAACAGAATGTGACCTTTTGTAAATATCATTTCTTTAGTTATCCATCATGATTTTGATATCATTCATAATGATATCATAAAAAATCATTAGACAATAGTGACAATCACTAAAATGATATTATTAGAATTAAAAATAGACTCGATAATTCTTAAAATCAGGATTAGAACATAACTTCCATCTTCAACATTCAGGAATCTCTTACTGCTTTCAAACTTTCTACTAATCTAAAATCATTGCAATAATTTTTATAAACTTTTGATATCTAATACTCAAGTAGTAGTATCACAGATAGAGAAATCATAAGGTGTTATTATATAAGTACCTTGTTCAGCAATCATTTGCTGATTTTTCTTCCTTAGCCTATTCGAATCAAGAACTCTGCGAGACTAGGTTAACCTTAGACTCTTTTATTAGTTCGGGCTCTTCAGTCCAAGCATGACTCTCTTGCACCTCTTTTTTTTTTTTTTTTTTCTCAAAGGATCGTTGTCCCACTGAAGACACATCTTCAAAGGTGCAAAAGAACTTCTGTCACAGATAGAGAAATCATAAGGTGTTATTATATAAGTACCTTGTTCAGCAATCTTTTGCTGATTTTTCTTCCTTAGCCTGTTCGAATCAAGAAACTCTGCGAGACTAGGTTAACCTTAGACTCTTTTATTAGTTTGGGCTCTTCAGTCCAAGCATGACTCTCTTGCACCTCTTTTTTTTTTTTTCCTCAAGGATCATTGTCCCACTGAAGACACATCTTCAAAGGTGCAAAAGAACTTCTGTTGGGATGTGTAAGTGATTTCAAGTATGTATTTAAAATTTTTTTTGAATAAATTACAGTGAAAGATAATTAGATTAATCAAATTAATCTAATATATATATAATTTAATCATTAAATCAACCTACTCTAAATCTATGACATGATAGATTGTATATAAAATCTAAAAAATACTGAAGATAAAATCAACATGCATGTATGTGAGCAGTAGATCATATCTACTTCTAATCTGAATTCAGAACTTGATACCTGAGCATAGATCGATGAATGCTGCTATTGAGAGATATGGTAGAGAGGATCCTCACTGGTTGCTCACAACCACACATGCATCCATCTTCTACGGAAAATCCACTTGAAGCCCCAATCTGATCGATCTTCTCAGGAGTGCTAGCTCGCATGAAGATCTTCTTCTTGACTGATCTAGATCTTTTTTTCAAATTTTTGAAACCTTTTTAGAGATTAAAAATGATCATCTAGAGGAGATGAGGATGTGGAAGAAAAAAGAAGAAGAAATAATTTTCTCTCATATTTTTTCTCTCTTCCCAAATCCAAAGGTATAAAACTCTAGAAAACAAATTTTGCGCACACCCCAAGAAGAAGGACTCTCCTCTTCTTTTTCATGCCATGAACCCATGCCCAACTCTATTCAACATGAAGGCCTCTCTGTTAGATCTCTTACATGTACAAGAATGAAATAAAACTCCTTTTATTTCAATGTGTAAGGAGGTGGGATGAAGAGTCTTAGAGATTATGGACTCTTGATGTGTTGTCGCCCCTACTTAAAAATTCATGCCAAAATATTCCAAAAAAAAATGGGATGCCCTTTTCATATTTTTTTATAGTAAATCAATTCTCCAACTAATTATCAACAAAAAATCTCCTCAAAATATCACACATATAAGGAGAAAAAAATAAGTTGGCATGGAGAGATTGATTTAGATAAGAATAGACTCTCTTGATAAGGAATATTTTCAAATCTAATTTTAATTTTTTTTATAAAACTAAATTAGATTTGGATGTAAGATAGAGAGAGAGAAGAACTCTTTAGTGTAAAAAAATCTCATATAAAAACTATTTGTGGGTGGAGATAGATGGCATGCAAAGTGTGTTGGCGCAAGGGAGAAGAGTCCAATCCTATATGGACTCTTTATTTTCTTATTTAAATCCAAACCAAATCACATCTGATTTAGCCCAAATAAAATAGATAAAATCTAATTTAGTTAGGCTCATAAAATCTTAATCAAACTTTAATCAAATTAGAAATTAATTAAATCAAAGTTTTGATCAAATCAGAGATAATTCTTTCTTAGCGATTAGGTCATCTCATAATCTAATCGGATCAAACCTAATTGAATCCAATTCAATTAGATTTTATTTAATCCTCTTTACTTAATTAAATTAAATTAATTAATAATCTAATTACTAATTAATCTTTTATTAATTCACTAATACTTAGTGAATAAATTTATTACAACTTTTGCATAAGGTTAATCATCAATTGAATTGACGATTAAGCCCTTGAATGATTCTCAATCATTGATCAACCACATGATCAGTCAAAACTTCTTTTGAATGTGACCCCATAGGTTCAAATCTAAGTCAGTAGTATAGAAATAATTTTTTGAACCAATCGATGTATTCATCTAGCAATGGTGATCCAACGTTTAAATAAGTCGAATGAAGATGAAGCAACATTCAAGAACCTATTAGCATATGGTTACCGTATAATTCATCCTTTTGATCCTAATATTGGAGAATGACCTAAAATTTAACTATCAATCCTAGATAAGTCATCTATATTATATTTTAATTTTTTTTAAATCTATCTCATGGATTATCCGAGCTCAGATTTTGATAAATTGAAATACATTGATACATTAACTTCTACTAATTCGAAGGGTCAATCTCATCTTGACTCCCGCATCGACTTGATAAGTACTTGATTATACCTAAAAATCTTCATCACTGAATTATAAACTTAGATAGTCCGATACTAAAGTACACTGAGTTGCTTGCAAGTCACCATGGTGATTTCAGATCGGAGAGATACTTATACCCATACCCTTCGTGAGCTACCCTTGATAGCAGAGTGCTTCACAGTTGGTCACGTTCAGTAATGATGTACTCCTACATCTCATCTACATATCATACCTGTGTCTTCATACCATTTGATTATGAGGACAACCAACGTATATGACATACAACGACCTACACTTGATATCACTATCGTCCTAGTAATAGCTAGCGTATCGTTTGGTCGCGAATCAATTTAAAAACTACATAATAAATCTTTCTTTATTAATCAAAGTAGTCCTAAGGACTTCATCACAATATAGTAGTTTATTAGAAGATGTAATCTTGTGATAAAAAATATCAAATAATTTTTATTATTTATCAATTCATATATATTTATAATTAGCATAATCGTCAAACGATTGGCTAGAATTTATTTTTTAACAACTCCCACTTAGACTAAAGCCAATTAGTATAGTATCATATATCCATCTTTGATTTATCATCTCAGAACTCCTAGATACCGAGGCTTTAGTAAATGGGTTGGTCACGTTCTCCTTTCCATCGATCTTCTAAAGTTCGACGTCACCTTAACAGATTTTTTGAATAAGGTGGTAGCGATGCAAAATACTTAATAAGCTAATGGGACTTCAGCTCCAAGGCATGAGCTATGGCTCAGTACTGTACCATACAACAGAACCATCATAGGAGGGTGCCACTCTTAGCTTGCTAGTGAACCTGTACAATCACATAGTTTCTATGCAAGCATCGAATGCTGCAACACATTCTGCCTTGCAAATAAAATTTGGCTATAATTTTTTGCTTGAAACTTTTCTAGTAGATTGCTCCATTATTTAGAGTAAGAATGTATTCTGACACGTTCTTGCTATTATTATGTCCAACTAAAAATTAAATCATACTCTATAAGTTTTAAGTCAGATTCTTCATAATCGAATCACTTGTCCTTAATATTTCTCAAATACCTAAGGATGTCCTTCCAGTGATTCTAACTCGGATCTTACAGGTATCCACTCACTATCCTAGTGAGTATACCATATCCGATCTCATACATGGTGTACATGATAGAACAAATTCTACTCATAAACACTCTATGTATGCTGGACTGAGAATAATCCAAGCAGTATCTTAGATCTATCTCTATAGATCTTCATCCCTAGGATAAGAGATACTTTTTCCATGTCCTTTATGGAGAACAATGATAATAGCAAAATCTTTATTCTTATAATGTAAGGAATGTCATTCTCGATTAAGAAAATTTTATTCACATACAAAACAAGAAATACACTCACAAAACTATTAACCCATTTATATTTGCAGGGTTCTTCTTTATTCTTAACGAAGCTATGCATTTTGATCATTTATCAAAATGCACATTCCAACTCTGAAATACTTAGCATTGCCTTAGAAGAAAATATCCCATTATGGTTCATACCATAATGTTAACGATATTCTTAGACAACCAAATGAGCTTTGTAGGTCTCCACCATCTCATCTGCGCACTCTAATCCTATTGAAGATCCACTTACACCCTATGAATTTTATCCCTTCAGGTGAATCAATGAGTGTCCATATACCATTGATCTTCATGGACTCCATTTCAGACTCTATGGCTCTAAGTCATTAATCAGAGTCGAACATCTGTATGGCACCCATATAGGTGATCAGATCCTTGTTGTTCTTATCGAGTTCAACAGTATCATATCCCAGATCTAGAAACTGAAGTCTTTATTCGATAGATGCGATACTCTACCAGATCTCCTTAATAGTGCATCTTCAATGGGTTTCGGATATGATCTAATCAAATCTAGTTCTATGGGTTCACTAGATTGTGTAGTTTTTCGGCCTATCGAACTTCATAAATTTCACATTAAAGGCATCAGTACCTTCATCATGGTACTTCTTTTTAAAAAAAATATCGAACAACTCTTATTCTTTAGCATGATAGAAGTTATATCCTCTAGATTCTTTGAGGTTATCCTACAAAATAATACATATAGGATCAAGATCCAAGCTAATCTGTCTGTAATTGCTTGACAAAAACCAAACACTCTCAAATCCTAAGATAAGAGAATATCGGCTTATACCTAGTCCATATCTCATATGGAGTTATTGCGATTGATTAATTCAGAATCTAGCTCAGAACATAACAAGAGTCTTAAGAGAATAACCCTAAAAAGAGACTGGCAGACTTGCAAACCCCATCATGGATCGAACTATGTCTAACAAAGTCGATTCCAATAAGAGAGAATCATATTCTCTTCTAGATATGTCAAAAACTCACTAGAAAAATATTTTTCTCCTTGGTCTAACTAAAGAGTTTCATGCTCTTCTTAGTTATTTTTCTACCTTATTATAGAATCATTTGAATATTTTAAATAATCTAAATTTATGATAAACATATTCGTAGATCCAATACATCAGTATGTATTAGATTCAGAACATCATTGGCTCGTTCATCTTTTCTAGCAAAAGGTGATTCGATCATCTTACCAAAGAGATAGGATTGACAGATTGACAATGATTCACAATTATTGACTTCGAGAATTATCTCCTGTTGATCTATTCTTGTTAAATGACCAAGCTTAAATTGTCAAAGATAGATATTTATAAATTTTCTACTTTAAGAAGCTAGTTTATTAGGTACAATATACTAACAGGCTGTGACTATTTGTAAATACCATTTCTTAGTTATCCACAAGATTTTGACATCATTCATAATGATATAAAAATTATTAGACAATAGTAATAACCACTAAAACAACATTGTTAGAATTGAAAAACTTACTTGAAAATTTCTAAAATTAGGATTGAAACATAACTTCCATCTCCAATATTCAGGAACCTCTTGCTATTTTCGAACTTTCTACTAATCTGAAGTCGTTGCAATAATTTGTATAGACTTTCGATATCCAATATCTAGATAGTAGTGTCACAGATAAAGAAATCATTAGATGTTACCATATAAGTATCTTGTCCAGCAATTCTTTATTGATTTCTCTTCCTTAGCCTATTCAAGTCAAGGGACTCTGCCAGACTAGGTTAATCTTAGACTCTTTTTATCAGCTCGGGCTCCTAAGCCCAAGCATGACTCTTTAGCATCTTTTTTTTTCTTTCTCAAAGAATTATTACTCCACTGAAGATACATCTTCAGAGATGCAAAAGAACTCCTTAAATATTTGAAAGATTTCCTCCCACTGAGCATCATCGAATTTACAACTAAATTTATGATTTTTTGCTGCTCTCAAAAAATATCATACAGTGATATGATCATTTGGCCACTTCTAATAAGTGTCTTTGATCACATCATGTGCGTTGGATATGAAAACTTCAGATGCTGGATCTATAATCATATTTAGGATCCATTCGTGCTCTAGAACTATTTGCAACTTTCGATACTATCTATCAAAGTTAAGTCCTATAAGTAAGTCATTATCAAACAGTGAATGGAGCAACAGATATCTAGCCATAACTGAAAGAAAAATACAAGACCTCAATGTTTGTGAATTGATTAAGCCTAAAGGCTTAGACTTTAGTCTAAAAGTTCTTTCACTATTTTATACGAATTGATAGTCTCTACCTCTAATTTGAAAAATTACTTTAATCCCTTAGCGGGTACTAGAATCCACACAGACTGCATACAGGCTTGAGGATGGCTCGATCAACCCATATGCACCTGTGGATAGATTCTCAACCAATTATTTCTTCAAATAATTTCTAATAATTAATTTCATCCTAGATTTCATTTCAGTAGGTGATGGGCCTCCATTGAAAGTTTTGATTAGATCAAACCATTAACATAAACCTACTCAGTATTTCTAACTAATGAATGATCAGATCTGAGGATGGCTCAATCAACCCAACCATCATGAGATAGTATAACAGAGTCATTATATGATAAATGATAATTCTATCATTTTGAGAGAACACCAGACGGATGGTGCCTGCAATGTCAATCGAAAATAATAGACCCATTATCATTCACCTTAATGGGAGGCTATGATCTCGTTATCTCCATAACTAGCTCATTTGATGGACTTAATAATTTAGAAGATTTAAGAATCAGTTTAGAGAAGAGATGAAAAGAGATCAATCAGTAAACCACATCCTTCCACTAACTTCACTGAGTCATTGAATTGGATTAGGATCATGCTGGTTGAAATAGCACCTAGATCAGTCACACTGATCAACCTGAATGACATGGATCAACTCAAATCACTTAGTGATCTAATCAAGATATAATCCATCAAATTAGCCAGATAAGTGAGATCGATGGGAGGGGCTGCTAAGCTTGCCTTAGATACCATCGAAATGGCCAGATAAGCCGCTCCTAATTAAAAATCACCGATCAAAATGCCAAACTTACCTTAGACACCAATTGGTTAATTAATTTCGATTTGATCAACCTAATGATTCAGATTCAACCACTGAGCTATAATCAAGGTCCATTTGGTCTAATCAAAGACATGGACTTGACCATCTACAACTATTGTATTAGAAAAATCTTGATTAATCTAATTCAATATTTGATTAGACTTAATCAATTTTTCTTCATGGTTAATTAATTCTTTGATTCTAACTTTAGGTCTAACCCAATTAAAAGGACCTGATTTGAGCTAACCCATGTCTTCATATTTTATGCAATATCATTAGATCTTAAATCATAATTTAGATCTAATCAATTATATACTTAATTCTCAATTAAGTTTTAGTATTAACATGGGTTTAGGTTTAAGTTTCAAATAATTTCAACCTTTTTATTTTGTAAATAATTTATAATAAATATTATGTAAAGACTTTCTGTTTTGAAATTGGATCGACTCAATTAACATTGAGCCGACTACAAAAAGAGACTGGGTCAACTTAGTTCAAAATTGGATCAGCTCAGTAATTGTGTGAACACAATTTAAGAAGTTTCAGATATAAAAATTCTTGCATACTGTTAAAATAAAATCAATCATAATACCTTTAGATCATATCTAAAACTTTTATGATTTAAAATTTTATTTTTTTATGATTAAAATAATTTTAATCATATAGATTAGATGCTTTATTTTTCATACAACTTTGTATCAATACAACAAACTTAGGATTTCAAAATCTAGGATTTTGCAAAAAAAATAAATTCTTCCTTTCACATTCTTTTTTATGGGATCTAATCACATGGCACCCCTACACACCATAAAAGTATCCCATCGAATGTGAAGAGAGGGTCTTTAAACCCTTCTTGCTCCTATAATCAGATGGTCTAGTGATCAACCCAATCCAAATACTTGCTAATCGATTATCTAATCTCATCACATATCATATATGCATGAATTTAGATCTAATCTAAATTATATCAGATCTGATTATAACTTTAGATTACATCTAAATCAGATCATAAACATCACATACAATACATAAAATCAGATTTTATCAACGATCAGCATAAACTAAGACAATCTTTTCACTACAAGGGATAAACCTTACAGCATGACAACCTTATATCAGTTTGTGTGATCAACCATTAATTAAATTTAAATAAAAATATTACATATCAGATCTAAATAAAATTAAATTTCAGATTTAATATGCACGTCTAACATGTCATAACAAACCTAGGCTCTGATACCACTGTTGGGATGTGTAGGCGATTTTATGCATGTATTTCAAAATTTTTTTGAATAAATTATAGTGAAAGATAATTAGATTAATCAAATTAATCTAATATGTATATGATCTAATCATTAAATCAATCTACTCTAGGATCTATGATATGATATGTTACATATAAAATCTAAAAAATACTGAAGATAAAATCAGCATGCATGCATGTGAGCAGTAGATCACATCTACTTCTAATCTGAGTTCAGAACTTGATACCTGAGCATAGGTCGACGAATGCTGCTACTGAGAGATATGGTAGAGAAGATCTTTACTGGTTGCTTATAGTCGCACATGCATCCACCTCTATAGAAAATCCACTCGAAGTCCCGATCTGATCGGTCTTCTCGAGAGTGCTAGCTCGCACGAAGACCTTCTTCTTGACTGATCTGGATCTCTTTTTCAAATCTGTAAAATCTTTTTAGAGGTTGAACATCTAGAGGAGATGAGGATGTAGAAGAAAAAAAGAGATGAAACAATTTTCTCTCATATTTTTCCTCTCTTCCCAAACCCAAAGGTATAAAACCCTAGAAAATAGATTTTGTGCACACCCTAAGAAGAAGGACTCTCCTCTTCTGTTTCACACCATAAACTCATGCCCAACTCCTTTCAATGTGAAGGCCTCTCTCTCAAATCTCTTACATGCATAAGAATAAAATAAAACTCCTTTTATTTCAATGTGTAAGGAGGTGGGATGAAGAGTCCTAGAGATCATGGACTCTTGATGTGTTGTCGCCCCTACTTAAAAATTCATACCAAAATATCTCAAAAAAATATGGGATACCCCTTCTCATATTTTTTCATGGTAAATAAATTCTCTACCTAATCTTTCATAAAAAATCTCCTTAAAATGTCACACATATAAGGAGAAAAAAATAAGTTGGCATGGAGAGGTTGATTTGGATAAGAACAGACTCTCTTGATAAGAAATATTTTGAAATCTAATTTTAAAATCTTTATTTTATCAAAATCAAATTATATTTGGAAGTGAGATAAAGAGAGAAAAGAACTCTTTGGCATGAAAAAATCTCATGCAAAATCTATTTGTGCATAGAGATAGATGGCATGCAAAGTAGGTTGGCGCAAGGGAGAAGAGTCCAATCCTATATGGACTCTTTATTTCCTTATTTGAATCCAAATCAAATCACATTTGGTTTAGCCCAAATAAAATAGATGAAATCTAATCTAATTAGATTCATAAATTTTTAATCAAATTTTAATTAAATTAAAAATTAATTAAATCAAAGTTCTGATCAAATCAGAGATAATTCTCCTTTAGCGATTATGTTATAACCTAATTGGGTCAAACCTAATTGAATCTAATTTAATTAGATTTTATTTAATCCTCTTCATTCAATTAAATTAAACTAATCAATAACTTAATTATTAATTAATCTTTCATTAATTTACTAACACTTAGTGAATAAATTTATTATAATTTTTGCATAAGGTTAATCATCAATCGAATTGACGATTAAGCTCTTGAACGATTCTCAATCGTTGATCAACCACATGATTAGTCAAAAACTTCTTTTGAGTATCATCTCATAGGTTCAAACTTAAGTTGGTATCACAAGAATAACTTCTTAAACCAATCGATGTAACCATCTAGCAATGGTGACCCGACATCCAAATAGATCGAATGAAGGCGAAGCAATATTCAAGAACCTATTGGTATATGATTACCGTATAATTCATCTCTTTGACCCTAATGCTCGAGGATGATGTAGGATCTAACTATCTGTTGGTGCAGAAATTCGCTCGCGCTGGAGAAGCTGGAGTCGAGGGAGTCACGGTCACCGCCGGGACCTGCAAAGGAAGTCTAAATCGGAGGTGGGGTTGCTCCGGCAAGATCCTCCGACGCTCAAGTCAGTTCTCTGCCTCAACAAGAATGGAGTGCTCGAACGAAGAATTTAGCAGAGTTTTTAGGTAAAAAATGAGAGCTTATCGAATAACGTATCTGGGGTCCCCTTTTATAGGCGGAGGGGGCAGTAGCCTGATTGCGATATCTGTAACCGTCTGGCAGTGGGCTGCCCAGGGTCAGGCAGAGTTTGTTGCGAAGAGTAGTGGAGTAGACCCGTGGCTATCATCGGGGTGTGCCACGTGGAGTCTGCCGCTGGGAGTGGAGCGGCGTCTGTCGTCACGACTTGCCAGCGGATGGGAGAATCGTGCGGTATCCATCGCAGAAAGTGGAGCAGGATCGTGGCCGTTATTGTGGCCTGCCAGGGAGTAGTGGAGCTGCGCGGGATCCGTTGTAGGAAGTGGAGCAGCACTGTGACCGTTACTGCGGCCTGCCAGGGAGTGATGGAGCTGTGCGGAATCCACCACAGGAAGTGGAGCAGGATCGTGGCCGTTATTGTGGCCTGCCTGGGAGTGCAGATCTGTCGGCTGAAGTTCGACAGCGGTCGGAGCTGATGATGGAGTCCGGCTCCCATAGGAGTCCGGGCGGAGTCCTCCTTGAGGTTGGAGTCGTGGGCGGAGCCCGGCTCCCGTGGGAGTCCGAGTGGAGTCCTCTCAGAGTTGAAGTCGTGGGCAGAGCCCGGCTCCCGTAGGAGTCCGGGCGGAGTCCCCTGCAATCAAAGTCAGGTGCGAAGTCCGGCTCCCACAGGAGTTCGGACGGATCTTACCGACGGTTGAAGTTGGCGACGGAGCCCGGCTCCCGTAGGAGTCCGAGCGGAGTCCTCCTTGCGGTCGGAGTCGTGGGCAGAGCCCGGCTCCCGTGGGAGTCCGGGCGGAGTCCTCACAGAGTTGAAGTCGCGGGCGGAGCCCAGCTTCCGTAGGAGTCCGAGCGGAGTCCCCTGCAATCAAAGTCAGGTGCGAAGTCCGGCTCCCGTAGGAGTCAGGATGGATCTTACCGGCGGTTGAAGTTGGCGATGGAGTCCGGCTCCCGTAGGAGTCCGGGCGGAGTCCTCCTTGCGGTTGGAGTCGTGGGCGAAGCCCGGCTCCCGTCGGAGTCCGGGCGGAGTCCTCTCGGAGTTGAAGTCGCGGGCGGAGCCCGGCTCCCGTAGGAGTCCGGGCGGAGTCTCCTGCAATCAAAGTCAGGTGCGAAGTCCGGCTCCCGTAGGAGTCCGGACAGATCTTACCGGTGGTTGAAGTTGGCGACGGAGCCCGGCTCCCGTAGGAGTCCGGGCGGAGTCCTCCTTGCGGTTGGAGTCGTGGGCGGAGTCCGGCTCCCGTGGGAGTCCGGGCGGAGTCCTCTCGGAGTTGAAGTCGCGGGCGGAGCCCGGCTCCCGTAGGAGTCCGGGCGGAGTCCCCTGCAATCAAAGTCAGGTGCGAAGTCCGGCTCCCGTAGGAGTCCGGATGGATCTTACCGGCGGTTGAAGTTGGCGATGGAGCTCGGCTCCCGTAGGAGTCCGGGCGGAGTCCTCCTTGCGGTTGGAGTCATGGGCGGAGCCCGACTCCCGTGGGAGTTCGGGCGGAGTCCTCTCGGAGTTGAAGTTGCGGGTGGAGCCCGGCTCCCGTAGGAGCCCGGGCGGAGTCCCCTGCAATCAAACTCAGGTGCAAAGTCCGGCTCCCGTAGGAGTCCAGACGGATCTTACTGGCAGTTGAAGTTGGCGACGGAGCCCGGCTCCCGTAGGAGTCCGGGCGGAGTCCTCTTTGCGGTTGGAGTCGTGGGCGGAGTCCGGCTCCCGTGGGAGTCCGGGCAGAGTCCTCTCGGAGTTGAAGTCGCAGGCGGAGCCCGGCTCCCGTAGGAGTCCGGGAGGAGTCCCCTGCAATCAAAGTCAGGTGCGAAGTCCGGCTCCCGTAGGAGTCCGGATGGATCTTACCGACGGTTGAAGTTGGCGACGGAGCCCGGCTCCCGTAGGAGTCCGGGCGGAGTCCTCCTTGCGGTTAGAGTCGTGGGCGGAGGCCGGCTCCCGTGGGAGTCCGGGCGGAGTCCTCTCGGAGTTGAAGTCGCGGGCGGAGCCCGGCTCCCGTAGGAGTCCGGGCGGAGTCCCCTGCAATCAAAGTCAGGTGCGAAGTTCGGCTCCCATAGGAGTCCGGACGGATCTTACCGACGGTTGAAGTTGGCGACGGAGCCCGACTCCCGTAGGAGTCCGGGCGGAGTCCTCCTTGCGGTTGGAGTCGTTGGCGGATTTCGGCTCCCGTGGGAGTCCGGACGGAGTCCTCTCGGAGTTAAAGTCGCGGGCGGAGCCCGGCTCCCGTAGGAGTCCGGGCGGAGTCCCCTGCAATCAAAGTCAGGTGCGAAGTCCGGCTCCCGTAGGAGTCCGGACAGATCTTACCGACGGTTGAAGTTGGCGACGGAGCCCAGCTCCCGTAGCAGTCCGGGCGGAGTCCTCCTTGCGGTTGGAGTCGTGGGCGGAGTCCGGCTCCCATAGGAGTCCGGACGAAGTCTGTCTGCAGCCGTTGGAGTTGAGGATGAGGCCCGGCTCCCATAGGAGTCCGAGCGGAGTCTACTTGCGGTTGAAGTCATGGGCGGAGTCTGGCTCCCGTAGGAGTCCGGACGAAGTCTGTCTGCAGCCGTTGGAGTTGAGGACGAGGCCCGGCTCCCATAGGAGTCCGGGTGGAGTCTACTTGCAATTGAAGTCGTGGGCGGAGTCCGGCTCCCGTAGGAGTCCGGACGAAGTCTGTCTGCAGCCGTTGGAGTTGAAGATGAGGCCTGACTCCCATAGAAGTCCGGGCGAAGTCTACTTGCGGTTGAAGTTGTGGGCGGAGTCCGGCTCCCGTAGGAGTCCGAACGAAGTCTGTCTGCAGCCGTTGGAGTTGAGGACGAGGCCCGGCTCCCATAGGAGTCCGGGCGGAGTCTACTTGCGGTTGAAGTCATGGGCGGAGTCCGGCTCCCGTAGGAGTCCGGACGAAGTCTGTCTGCAGCCGTTGGTGTTGAGGACGAAGCCCGGCTTCCATAGGAGTCCAGGCGGAGTCTACTTGCGGTTGAAATCGTGGGCAGAGTCCGGCTCCCATAGGAGTCCGGACGAAGTCTGTCTGCAGCCGTTGGAGTTGAGGACGAGGCCCGGCTCCCATAGGAGTCCGGGCGGAGCAAAGGGGGTTCACCAACAACCGTCGAAAGTCGGAAGAGACTTGCAAGGGTCAATCCCGCCAAGAACTTCAGTCGAGGGTATTTTATACCCAACACCAGTCCCCCACTTTTGAGTTTGAATTTCGAATGAAGGAAGTACGGAGAAGTTGTCGCAGCCGAAGTTCTCCCCCTGACGTCCGGGCGTAACCGTCCTTGGATATGCCGGCATTTAATACGCGCATGCCAGAGCCCTTTTTCTGATTATGGTGACCCGAAGAGTCTTTTCGGAACTCCCATTGAGACGTGATCCCAAGCATCGCGCCATGGAAATTTGTGAATAGTCAATCCTCGATAGCGGTGAGTGGGGCACGCAGGACACATGGTAAGCACTGGCTGGTCTAGGGACACCCGCCACCATAATTGCGCTAAGATCCGCTGCCTATTTAAACCCCCTACCCCTCCTTCGGAGCCTTACTCCGCCTAAAAGATGGCACCTTTCTTTCGTCTGAGAGCCTAGCTACTTAGCCACCCCCTCGGTGCCCCTGCCGACTCCGTGCGCCCTCCGCGTCGGTCATTGCCGTCTCTCTGCCATCCTCAGCCCCCCGATTCCTCTCTAAGGGGTTTCCCCGCCAGGTCCTCCACCTCAGAGGCCATTCTCGAGAGGATGCCAAGGACTTGGAGGAAGGCAAGGAGGAGAACAGCGGTCTGCGAGCTCTCCGGTCATCGAGCGGCTGCTGCAGGTCCCCGTCGCTTCAAAGGGGGCTTGGGGAAGAATTCCTTCAACAACAAGGGTTTAATAATGGGGACTACCGGTAAAGGCATTCTGCCTGAGAATTTTGGAGTAGCAAGATGGGGTGACACCGATCAGGAGGGCAGAGCTGTCGTCACAAGCTGTGGCGGGATCCTTGATGTCATCGAGGCCAAGGGACCAGAAGCGGTCGGCGTCGACGGTGGGGCAGTAAAACTTGTTGTGGAGACGGTGGAAGTAACGCATGCCGACCTTGCCGGAATACTTCGGACGGCGGTTGTCACGGACATTTGGTGATGGCGCATATCTCTGGCGCCGTCGCTGCCTCCGGGGTGACTCCGGTTCTTCTTAAAATAGGTCTTCGTCGCCGCTGCCATTGCCCTGACTGCCCCCTGGAATCTATCCCATCCTTTTCCCCTTGGGGTTGGGACTTCGGAGGTGGAGTGAAACAAGGCGGGGCGAGAGCCGATAGGTCTGCCACACGCACTGGAAAACACGGTCGGAAAGGACAGAAATGGGAAGAGAAGTTTGCAGCTTGAAGCGGCCTCTGGTGCATCCTTTCCAAGCTGTGTTTCGAGCCTTGTAATAATGTATTCTTTTCTGACCCTCTGGGGCTTGTAACGTACATCTTGTTAGTTGCAAAATGAGAAGGAGATTTTGTTACCTCGTGAATTGTTGTCTGCCGAACTTCCTTCCTTTTCTCATCTTTTCTTCCTCTTTCTTCTCCCCCTTCTTCTCTCTCTCTCTTTTTTTTTTTTTTTTTTTTGACGTCGTCCTTAGGTCGTCGGTGTCTCTTTTATTCATGTTGAATTGTCATTTATCGAGCTCTTTTTCGATTTTTGTATCATTCGAAGATACTCGATTGCCATCATATCGACCCATCCTTTCCGTCAGTGGCCGCAGACTCACCTGGTGGCCATTCGGGCTTGGCATCCCCCTCAGGGCTTGAGCTCGGAGGTCCGAGCTTCTGCCACCCCGAGGAAGTTGTCCTACCTTGGATTTACATAGAAAGCTTTCTTGAAAGCTGGGATTCCTGATGAGGGCCCCCAATCCCTGCTGTGACAGGGTTCTCTGCACCTTGGACGTTGCTTGTTTCCCAATTGTCACTGATGTGGCCCACTGCCTTCCTTTTTTTTTTTTCGCTTAGAATTTTTCCTCCGCTTTCAGCGAGGCTACGGGAGTTCAGTTTCTGTAGGCGAAGTCGGGGCGAAGTTCGGCTCCCGTGGGAGTCCGAGTGGAGACTTCCTGTAATTGAAATAAAAATGAAGTCCGGCTCCCGTAGGAGTCCGGACAAGGCTTACCAGCGGCAGAAGTCATGGACGGAGCCCGGCTCCCGTAGGAGTCCGGGCGAAGTCTTCCTGATCGCCGAAATCGCGGATGGAGCCCAGCTCCCGTAGGAGTCTGGGCGAAGTCTTACCAGCAGTTGAAGTTGAGGACGGAGCCCGGCTCTCGTAGGAGTTCGGGCCTTCGATTTTGCTCAAGCTAGGGCAAGATTTTTCTCCTGTCCTTAGCAGGGCTGTGGGGGCGCATATGGGCGTTGCAGGGCCTCTCCCCCCATCTGGTCTAAATGGAATCGGGCCTTCGACTTTGCTCAAGTTAGGGCGAGGTTCTCCTCCTGTCCCTAACAGGGCTGTGGGGGCGCATATGGGCGTTGCAGGACCTCTCCCCCCATCCGGTCTAAATGGAACTGGGCCTTCGACTTTGCTCAAGTTAGGACGAGGTTCTCCTCCTGTCCCTAACAGGGCTGTGGGGGCGCATATGGGCATTGCAGGGCCTCTTCCCCCATCCGGTCTAAATGGAACCGGGCCTTCGACTTTGCTCAAGTTAGGGCGAGGTTCTCCTCTGTCCCTAACAGGGCTGTGGGGGCGCATATGGACGTTGCAGGGCCTCTCCCCCCATCCGGTCTAAATGGAACCGGGCCTTCGACTTTGTCGAGACGAGGTTTCCCTTTTGTTTTTGATATAGTTTGTTTGAATCGTCCAAAGACATATAGGTATGCAATTTTCAATTAAAATGAAGTTACTGATAGTACATCCGTAAGTTTTCTGAGCTCCACGATCGCGGGAGGTTGGCTCCTCCGAGTTCCTTAAGATAATAAGTTTCGGGCGGACTACTTCTTTGACTTCATACGGTCCTTCCCAGTTTGGGGTGAGTTTTCCTCGGTCCTAAGGTTGCTAGACAGCGGCTCGTCGAAGCACTAGATCTCCCGCTCTAAAGGCTTTGTTCTTGATCCGGACGTTGTAATATCGAGCGACTTTCTGTCTGTAGGCCGCCATTCGAACCTGAGCTATCTCCCGTCTTTCTTCCAGCAGGTCGAGGTCGGCTCTAAGACTTTGCGAATTTTGACGTTCGTCGAATGCCACGACTCGTGCTGATGGGAGTTTAAGCTCGATTGGGATGACAGCTTTCGTATCGAAGGCTAAAGCAAAAGGGGTCTCCCCCGTAGGTAGCCTCTGGGTAGTTCGATACGCCCACAACACATGATAAAATTCGTCTGCCCAAGTTTCCTTCGCTTTTTCAAGCCTTGTTTTAATCCCCTGCAAAAGGGTTCTGTTGGTTACCTCAGCTTCGTCATTCGCCTGGGGATGGGCTACCGATGTGAAGTTGTGGGAGATGTTTAGATCTTCACAGAATTCGACGAATTTTGCTTCCGCAAATTACCGTCCATTATCAGTGATCAGGGTTCTAGGCAGACCAAACCTACACACGATCGACTTCCAGACGAAATCTTGCACTTTTGCTTCTGTGATTTTCGCTAGTGGTTCGGCTTCAACCCTTTGGTGAAGTAGTCGATCGCTACAAGGAGGAACTTTCTTTGTCCAGACGCCATGGGAAAGGGGCCAAGGATGTCCATCTCCCATTATGCAAAAGGCCAAGGGGCACTCAAGGGTGTGAGCTCGGTGGCGGGCTGTCTCTGGATGTTGGCGTATCTCTGGCATCGATCACACTTTTTGACATATTCAATCGAATCATGATGCATCGTTGGCCAGTAATATCCTTGGCGGAGCAACTTGTGGGATAAAGATCTAGCCCCCAAATGGTTTTTGCAAACTCCTTCATGTATTTTCACAAGGCGTAGTCAGCCTCCGAGGGCCGGAGACATTTCAAAAGGGGCAAGGAGTATGATCTCTTGTATAATTTGCCCTCATAAAGGATGTATCGGGAGGCTTGATTTCGGAGCTTTCGAGCTTCCTTCGCATCCTGGGGGAGAACTCCATCTCTGAGATAGATGATCAGTGGGTCGACCCAGCTGGGCTCGTGGTCAATCTCCATTACGGGCCGCGATTCTTCTGTACTCGGGTGTTTTAGAACTTCGAAGAGGATGCCTTTGGGCAATTCGACCGGAGCCGACGTCGCCAGCTTGGAGAGAAGGTCAGCCCTAGTATTTTCCAACCTTGGGATCTGTCTAATGTTGAAGCCGCTAAAGGCGGGAGTGAGCTCCTTTACCTTCTCAAGGTATTTGGCCATACTGTCCTCCCACGCTTCGTAACTCCCGCTGACTTGCCCCACCACCAGTTGAGAGTCACTGTGCACCCGGAGCTGACTTATTCCCAGCTCTCTGGTGATCCTTAGTCCTACGATCAGAGCTTCATATTCTGCTCCATTATTTGTTGCGGGGAACTCGAAACGCAGAGCGTATTCCGCGATGACTCCCTCCAGACTGACCAAGATCAGGCCCGCACCTACGCCCGACATGTTGGAAGATCCGTCCACATAGAGGGCCCAAAAGTGATTAGCGGGATCGGCCTCTTCTTCGGAGGAGTTCGGTTGGGACTTCAGGTCGTCACCTTCGCTTTGTTCAAGTTCAGCCTCCTCTGGGATGGTACACTCTACTATGAAATCTGCCAGTATTTGGGCCTTCACTGCTGGCCTGGGTCGATAATTGATGTCGAATTCCGTGAGCTCGATCGCCCATTTCGCCATCCTCTCGGAGGTGTCCGCCCGGTGCAAGACTGCCTTGATTGGTTGGTCAGTGAGTAGTGTCACGGTGTGCACTTGAAAGTAGGGTCGGAGTCTCCGGGCTGCAATCAACAAGGCGTAAGTTAATTTCTCTAATTTGGTATACCTGGTCTCAGCATCCCTCAACGTGCGGCTAACGTAGTAGATCGGCCGTTGGACTTTCGTCTCTTCTTTGACAAGGATGGCTGCGAGAGCCATGGGAGAGACCGTCAGGTATAAAAATAGCTCCTCCCCAGGCTCAGGCTTTGCTAACAGCGGGGGTGATCCAAGGTAGCTTCTTAATTCTTCGAACGCCTGTTGGCACTCAGGGGTCTAACAGAAGTTCTTCGGCTGCTTGAGGGTTTGAAAGAAGGGCAAGCACCGTTCGGCCGACCTTGCGACGAAGCAATTAAGGGCCGCTATCCTCCCCGTGAGGCGC
This sequence comes from Elaeis guineensis, assembly GCF_000442705.2. Taxonomy (NCBI): domain Eukaryota; kingdom Viridiplantae; phylum Streptophyta; class Magnoliopsida; order Arecales; family Arecaceae; genus Elaeis; species Elaeis guineensis. Next base: position 80,411,552 of record NC_026004.2, on the reverse strand, counting down.
TGAACATCTTTTATCGACTTTGGGGTGGCCATCTCCTGGATGGCATGAATTTTCTCTGGATTGGCCTCGATTCCGCATCCTGATACCATGAAGCCCAAGAACTTTCCTGAGGTTACGCCGAAAGCGCATTTAGTTGGGTTCAGCTTCATTTTATATTTCTGGAGAGCGTCGAAGGTCTCCTCGAGGTCGGCGATATGATCTCTGGAAGATTTGCTTTTTACGAGCATGTCGTCCATGTAGACCTCCATGTTACGATCGATCTGCTCCTTGAAGATTTTGTTCACCAACCGTTGATAGGTTGCGCCCGTATTCTTGAGGCCGAAAGGCATGACCCTGTAATAGTAAAGGCCACGATTAGTGATGAAAGCTGTCTTTTCTTCATCTTCCGGCGCCATTCTAATTTGATTATAGCCGAAAAATGCATCCATGAAGGTGAGGAGCTCATGGCCCGAGGTCGCGTCCACCAGTTGATCGATTCTGGGAAGGGGATAGCTGTCCTTCGGACAGGCCTTATTCAGCCTTTTAAAGTCTATGCACATCCTCCACTTGCCGTTTGCCTTTTTGACCAGGACAACGTTGGAAATCCAATCAGGATAATTGACTTCCTTAATGAATCCGGCCTTAAGGAGCTTATCCACTTCCTCGGCTATCGCCTTCTGCCTCTCCGGAGCATGACTTCGGATTTTCTCTTTCATCGGTCGATGTTTTGGATCGACGGCCAGATGATGCTCCATGACTTCCGTATCAACCTCCGGCATGTCTGCTGGAACCCAAGCGAAAATGTCCGCATTCTTTTGTAGAAAATCAATGAGACGCGCCCGCACCTCCTCCCCTAGGTTGGAGCCAATCATTGCTACATACTCTGAGTTCCCGTCGTTCAAAGGGATTGGTACCAGATCTTCAATGGGGGCACCCCTCTCTTCGGTGAGGTCATCGCGAGCATCCAGTCCATCGACGGGGCAGGAATCAGATTGATCGCCTCTTTGCAAAGCTATATTGTAACAGTGTCTGGCCAGGGCTTGATCTCCCCAGACCTCTCCAGTCCCCTGGTCGGTGGGGAACTTCAACTTCAAATGGTAGGTCGATACGATGGCTCGGAGAGCATTGAGGCCAGGTCGGCCGAGGATTGCGTTGTAGGCGGATGGCGCCTTCACCACCAAGAAATTCACCAGAGCCCTGGATTGCCTTGGATATTGACCTGCGGCCACAGTCAAGGTTATTATCCCTTTCGTCAGAATGGCGTCGTCGGTAAACCCTACCAAGGGGGAGCTAATCGGCCTCAGATGACCGTCAAGAGTGGTCATTCTTGAAAAGGCATCGTAGAACAAGATGTCGGCCAAACTTTCATTGTCGACAAGAATGCGACGGACGTCATAATTTGCTATATTCAAGGAAACTACGACCGCGTCGTTATGAGGGAATTGGACTCCTTGAGTGTCTTCTTCGGTAAAAGTTATGGGCTCTTCAGTCTTTTGTCGCTTGGGGGATACAGACGGTGTGTTTGTCGTTTCCCGTCGGGATCCTCCCGAGATGGTGTTGGCGGAATCCATCGGAGGCCGATTGTCCGGCCACTACATGCTGGCGACCATAGCTGGAGGATGCGGGGCCTGGGAAACCAAAGGCGTGATCGGGGTTCGGGATATGGCTGTGGAGGCCGTGGGTATTTGTGTGGACGCTTCGCGAGAAGGCATCAGGCGAGGATCCCGTGGGGGAAACAAGGAGTGGGTGCCGGAGGAGGCGATCGGAGGCGGTTCCGTTGAGCACTCCTTTAAGAACAAGGGTACTGCAAAGATACAGCCCCTTCCTCTAGCGCCAATCCTGTTGGTGCAGAAATCCGCTCGCACCAGAGAAGCTGGAGTCGAGGGAGTCACGGTCGCCGCTGGGACCTGCAAAGGAAGTCTAAACCAGAGATGGGGTTGCTCCGGCAAGACCCTCCGATGCTCAAGTCAGTTCTCTGCCTCAACAAGAATGGAGTGCTCGAACGGAGAATTTAGCAGAGTTTTTAGGTAAAAAATGAGAGCTTATCAAATAACGTATCTGGGGCCCCCTTTTATAGGCGGAGGGGGCAGTAGCCTGATAGCGATATCTGTAACCGTCTGGCAGTGGGCTGCCAGGGTCAGGCGGAGTTTGTTGCGAAGAGTAGTGGAGTGGACCTGTGGCTATCACCGGGGCGTGCCACGTGGAGTCTGCCGTGGGGAGTGGAGCGGCGTCTGTCGTCATGACTTGTCAGCGGATGGGAGAATCATGCGGTATCCATCGCAGGAAGTGAAGCAGGATCATGGCCGTTATTGTGGCCTGCCAGGGAGTAGTGGAGCTGCGCGGGATCCGTCGTAGGAAGTGGAGCAGCGCTGTGACCGTTACTGCGGCCTGTCAGGGAGTGATGGAGCTGTGCAAAATCCGCCGCAGGAAGTGGAGCAGGATCGTGGCCGTTATTGTGGCCTGCCTGGGAGTGCAGATCCGTCGGCTGAAGTTCGGCAGCGGTTGGAGCTGATGACGGAGTCCGGCTCCCGTAGGAGTCCGGGCAGAGTCCTCCTTGAGGTTGGAGTCGTGGGCGGAGCCTGGCTCCCGTGGGAGTCCGGGCGAAGTCCTCTCGGAGTTGAAGTCATGGGCGGAGCCCGATCCCGTAGGAGTCCGGGCGAAGTCCCCTGCAATCAAAGTCAGGGGCGAAGTCTGGCTCTCGTAGGAGTCCGGACGGATCTTACCGACGGTTGAAGTTGGCGACGGAGCCCGGCTCCCGTAGGAGTCTGGGCGGAGTCCTCCTTGCGGTCGGAGTCGTGGGTGGAGCCCGGCTCCCGTGGGAGTCCGGGCGGAGTCCTCTCGGAGTTGAAGTCGCGGGCGGAGCCCGACTCCCGTAGGAGTCCAGGCGGAGTCCCCTGCAATCAAAGTCAGGTGCGAAGTCTGGCTCCCGTAAGAGTCCGGACGGATCTTACCGGCGGTTGAAGTTGGCGACGGAGCCCGGCTCCCGTAGGAGTCCGGGCGGAGTCCTCCTTGCGGTTGGAGTTGTGGGCGGAGCCCGGCTCCCGTGGGAGTCCGGGCGGAGTCCTCTCGGAGTTGAAGTCGCAAGCGGAGCCCGGCTCCCGTAGGAGTCTGGGTGGAGTCCCCTGCAATCAAAGTCAAGTGCGAAGTCCGGCTCTCGTAGGAGTCCGGATGGATCTTACCGGTGGTTGAAGTTGGCGACGGAGCCCGGCTCCCGTAGGACTCCGGGTGGAGTCCTCCTTGCGGTTGGAGTCGTGGGCGGAGTCCGGCTCCCGTGGGAGTCCGGGCGGAGTCCTCTCGGAGTTGAAGTCCCGGGCAGAGCCCGGCTCCCGTAGGAGTCCGGGCAGAGTCCCCTGCAATCAAAGTCAGGTGCGAAGTCCGGCTCCCGTAGGAGTCCGGACGGATCTTACCGGCGGTTGAAGCTGGCGACGGAGCTCGACTCCCGTAGGAGTCCGGGCGGAGTCCTCCTTGCGGTTAGAGTCGTGGGAGTCCTCTCGGAGTTGAAGTAGCGGGCGGAGCCCGACTCCCGTAGGAGTCCGGGCGGAGTCCCCTGCAATCAAATTCAGGTGCGAAGTTCGGCTCCCGTAGGAGTCCGGACGGATCTTACTAGCGGTTGAAGTTGGCGACGGAGCCCGGCTCCCGTAGGAGTCCGGACGGAGTCCTCCTTGCGGTTGGAGTCGTGGGCAGAGCCCGGCTCCCGTGGGAGTCCGGGCGGAGTCCTCTTGGAGTTGAAGTCGCGGGTGGAGCCCGGCTCCCGTAGGAGTCCGGGCGGAGTCCCTTGCAATCAAAGTCAGGTGCGAAGTCCGGCTCCCGTAGGAGTCCGGATGGATCTTACCGGCGGTTGAAGTTGGCGACGGAGCCTGGCTCCCGTAGGAGTCTGGACGGAGTCCTCCTTGCGGTTGGAGTCGTGGGCGGAGCCCGGCTCCTGTGGGAGTCCGGGGGAAGTCCTCTCAGAGTTGAAGTTGCGGGCGGAGCCCGACTCCCGTAGGAGTCCGGGCGGAGTCCCCTGCAATCAAAGTCAGGTGCGAAGTCCGGCTCCCATAGGAGTCCGGACGGATCTTACTGATGGTTGAAGTTGGCGACGGAGCCCGGCTCCCGTAGGAGTCCGGGCGGAGTCCTCCTTGCGGTTGGAGTCATGGGCGGAGCCCGGCTCCCGTGGGAGTCCGGGCGGAGTCCTCTCGGAGTTGAAGTCGCGGGCGGAGCCCGGCTCCCGTAGGAGTCCGGGCGGAGTCCCCTGCAATCAAAGTCAGGTGCGAAGTCCGGCTCCCGTAGGAGTCCGGACGGATCTTACCGGCGGTTGAAGTTGGCGACGGAGCCCGGCTCCCGTAGGAGTCCGGGCGGAGTCCTCCTTGCGGTTGGAGTCGTGGGCGGAGTCCGGCTCCCGTAGGAGTCCGGACGAAGTCTGTCTGCAGCCGTTGGAGTTGAGGATGAGGCCCGGCTCCCATAGGAGTCTGGGTGGAGTCTACTTGCGGTTGAAGTCGTGGGCGGAGTCTGGCTCCCGTAGGAGTCCGGACGAAGTCTGTCTGCAGCCGTTGGAGTTGAGGACGAGGCCCGGCTCCCATAGGAGTCCGGGCGGAGTCTACTTGCGGTTGAAGTCATGGGCGGAGTCCGGCTCCCATAGGAGTCCGGACGAAGTCTGTCTGCAGCCGTTGGAGTTGAGGACGAGGCCCGGCTCCCATAGGAGTCCGGGCGGAGTCTACTTGCGGTTGAAGTCGTAGGCGGAGTCCGGCTCCCGTAGGAGTCCGGACAAAGTCTGTCTGCAGCCGTTGGAGTTGAGGATGAGGCCCGGCTCCCATAGGAGTCCGGGCAGAGTCTACTTGCGGTTGAAGTCGTGGATGGAGTCTGGCTCCCGTAGGAGTCCGGATGAAGTCTGTCTGCAGCCGTTGGAGTTGAGGACGAGGCCCGGCTCCCATAGGAGTCCGGACGGAGTCTACTTGCGGTTGAAGTCGTGGGCGGAGTCCGGCTCCCGTCGGAGTCCGGACGAAGTCTGTCTGCAGCCGTTGGAGTTGAGGTCGAGGCCCGGCTCCCATAGGAGTCCGGACGGAGTCTACTTGCGGTTGAAGTCGTGGGCGGAGTCCGGCTCCCGTAGGAGTCCGGATGAAGTCTGTCTGCAGCCTTGGAGTTGAGGACGAGGCCCGGCTCCCATAGGAGTCCGGGCGGAGTCTACTTGCGGTTGAAGTCATGGGCGGAGTCCGACTCCCGTAGGAGTCCGGACGAAGTCTGTCTGCAGCCGTTGGAGTTGAGGACGAGGCCCGGCTCCCATAGGAGTCCGGGCGGAGCAAAGGGGGTTCACCAACAATCGTCGAAAGTCGGAAGAGACTTGCGAGGGTCGATCCCGTCAAGAACTTCGGTCGAGGGTATTTTATACCCAACACTATCAATTTTAGATAAGTTATCCATATTATATTTCAATCTTTTTCAAATCTATCTCATAGATTATCCAAGTTCAGATTTTGCTAAATTGAAATACATTGATACATTAACTTTTACTAATTTGGAGGGATCAATCCCATCTTGACTCACGCACCAACTTGACAAGTACTTGACTGCACCCAAAAATCTTCCATCACTGAATTATAAACTCAGATAGTCTGACATCAAAGTATAGTGAGTTATTTACAAGTCACTATGGTGATCTCAGATCGGAGGGACACTTATACCCCTACTCTTCGCGAGCTACCCTTGACAGCAGAGTGCTCCGCAGTTAGTTACGTTCAATGATGATGTACTCTTACATCTCATCTACATGCCATACCAGTATCTCCACACCATTTGGTTATGAAGATAACTAACGTATATGGCACATAACGACCTACACTTGATATCGCTATCATCTTAGTAATAGCGTATTATTTGGTCACGAATCAATTTAAGGACTATGCGATAAATCCTCTTTTATCGATCAAAGTAGTCCTAAGAACTTCATCACAATATAAGAGTTCGTTAGAAGATATAATCTTGTGATGAAAAAGATCAAATAATTTTTATTATCTATCAATTCATATATATTTATAATTAGCACAATCGTCAAACGATTAGCTTTAGGACATATTTTCCAACACCTTCAATATTTGAAAGATTTTCTTCCACTGAGCATCATCAAATTTACAATTAAATTCATGTTCTTCGCTGCTCTAAAAAGTATCACTCGATGATACGATCATTTGGCTACTTCTGATAAGTGCCTTAGATCACATCATGTGTGTTGGATGTGGGAATATTAGGTGCTGGGTTTGTAATCATATTTAGGATCCATTCATACTCTTAAACTATTTACAACTTCTGATACCAATTATCAAAGTTGGATTTTATAAATTAGTCACTGTCAAACAGTGAACAAAGCAACAGACATCTAGCCATAACTAAAAGGAAAAACAAGACCTCTATATTTATGAATTGATTAAGCCTAAAGATTTGGACTTTAGTCTAAAGATTCTCCCACTATTTTAGTCGAATTGGTAGTCTCTACCTCCAATTCGAGGAATTACTCTAATTTCTTAGCGGGTACTAGAATCCACACAATTGCATATGAGCCCGACTTTGGCCGGCTCACCCATGTACATCTATGGGTAGGTTCTTAATTAATTATTTTAGTAAATAATCTTTAGTAATAGATTTTACCTCAGGTTTCATTTCAGTAGGCGATAGGCCTTCACTAAAAGTTTCAGTTAGGTCCAACCATTAATATGATCGTACTTAGAAATCTAACTACCAAATGATCAAGCCCAACTTTGACTTGCTAACCTGATCACTCGTCAGAGAGACTCGACTGAGTTATCATATTATGAATGATAATTCCAATAGTAAATGAGTACCAATCTTTGGGCCTCCAATGATTATCATATTAATGGACCCATTATCATCCAACTTAATGAAAGGTAATGATCTAGTTATTACCATAACTATCTCATTTAAGAGATCTGATAATTTAGAAGATTTAATTTGAGAATTAAAAAAAAAAAGAGATCAATCAGTAGACCACAATTCTCTCACTGACTTCATCAAGTCATTGAATCGATTAGGATCATGCTGATTGAAATGGCACCTAGATCAGTCACACTAATCAATTTTGATGGTATGCATCAACTCAAATCACTTAGTGATCTAATCAAGACATAATTCATCAAATTAGCTAGATAAGTGAGATTGGCGAGAGGATATGCTAAGTTTGTCTTAGACACCATTGAAATGGTCAGATAAGCCGCTCTCAATTAAAAACCATCGATCGAAATATCAAACTTATCTTAGACACCAATTGATTAATTAATTTTGATTTGACCAACCTAATGATTCAGATTCAATCACTGAGCTACAATCAAGGTCTATTTGGTCTAATCAAAAATATGGACTTGACCATCTACAACTATTGTATTGATTCTAGAGAAATCTGATTTAATCTAAATTAAATTTGGTTAGATTTAATCAATTTTTCTACATGATCTATTAATTATCTGATTCTAACTTTAGGTCTATCCAATTAAAAGGATCTGATTTGAGCTAACCCATGCCCTTATATTTTATACAATATCATTGATCTTAAATCACAATTGTAGATCTAATCAATTCTATCCTTAATTCTTAATTAAGTTTCAGCATCAACATGAGTTTAGGTTTAGGTTTGAAATAATTTCAACTTTTTATTTTGTAAATAATTTATAATAAATTTTATGTAAAAATTTTTTATTCTGAAACTAGATCGACTCAATCAACATTGAACTGGCTACACAAGGAGATTGGGTTAACTCAGTTCAAAACTGGATCGGCTCAGTAATTGTACGAGTACGATTCAAAGAGTTTCGAATCGAAAAATCTTGCATAATCTTAAAATAAAATTAATCATAAACAATCTTTTAGATCATATCTAAACTTTATATGATTCAAAATTTTATTTTCTTATGATTAAAATAATTTTAATCTTATAAATTAGATATTTTATTTTTTATACAACTTTATATCACATACCACAAATCTAGGGTTTCAATATCTAGAATCTTACAGAAAAATAAGTTCTTCCTTTCATGCATGTTATTCTTCATGGGATCTAATCACATGACACCCCTATATTCCATAAGAGCACCCCATCGAATGAGAAGAGAGGATCTTTAAACCCTTCTTGATCCTATGATCGGATGACCTGGTGATCAACTCAATCCAAGTACTTGCTAATCAGATCATCTAATCTAATCACATATCATATATGCATGAATTTAGATCTAATCTAAATTATATCAAATCTGATCATAACTTTAAATCATATCTAAATTAGATCATAGACATCACATGCAATATGTAAAATCAGATTTTATCAAAGATCAGTACAAACTAGGACAACCTGTTCCCTATAAGGGATAAACCCTACAGCAGGATAATCTTATTTTAGTTTGTGTGATCCATCATTAATTAAATTTAAATTTAAGATATCACATATCAGATCTAAATAAAATTAAATTTTAGATTTAATAAGCACACATAACATATCATAACGAACCTAGGCTCTGATACCACTGTTGGAAAACGTAGACGATTTTATACATATATTTCAAAAATTTTTGAAATAAAATACAGCAGAAAGCATCTAAATTAATCATATTAATCTAACATGCATATGATCTAATCATCAAATCAATCTACTCTAAGATCTATAATATGATATGTTGCATATAAAATTTAAAATAATCATATGATAAAATCTGCATGCATGAATGTAAGCAGTAAATAAAATCTATACCTATCTGAGTTCAAAACTTGATACCTGAGCATGGGTTGACAATCGCCACTACTGAGACATGTGATAAAAAAGATCTTCGCTGGTTGCTTACAGTCGTACATGTGTCCGACCTCTATGGAAAGTTCATTCGAAGCCCTGATTTGATCGATCTTCTTGAAAATGCTAGTTCGCGCGAAGACCTTCTTTTTGACTGATCTGGATCTGTTGCTCCTTGAATTGATTTTGATGATTACAAAGTATTTGAGGGGGTGACTAATGATTTTAGCTTGAAAAATGATTTATTATATTTCAGGGGCAAAATCATAATTTTACCAAGTTCTGATTCGGAAGCCTCAAAAGCAAGAACACAAGATTTGTAATCTATTGGAGGCAATTTTAATATTTTTGAATATATATTTTGAAAAAAAATTATGTTTATATATTTGAGTCGACCCCATGAGTCAACTCATGGCAAAAGGGGCTGAACGGTACGTTGAATTCTTTGGCTGGCACACTGTGTGAGTCGACCTCATGAGTCGATCCTTGAGCATGAGTTGACCCTATGAGTCGACTTCTACTGCTGTGTAGGTCAAAATTACAGAATAGTCATTTTCTATTCTGTGTCACAGAAGTCAACTCCATAAGTCGACTCATGAGCATGAGTCGATCCTATGAGTCGATCCCTGTGATGGAAAAATTCCACAACGGCTCATTTTCAACTCGTTTTGGCTACATTTAATACCCATTTAATGTGCTCCAATAGCTCTATTTCAGCCCAGATTACTCTCTACCATTATTTGAAGTTATAAAAGACACTTAAAGGAGGGAATCAACAAGATTTTGAAAAGATTCTTCAAGCATTCATTTCAACCCTAAGCAAGAGCTCTTTTAAAAGTTCAAGAAGCTTTTATTTCAAGTTCACCAACCCTTCAAGAGCTCATTCAAGTCTTCAACCATCTTGAGAAAAATCAGAAGAGCTTCGTTCTTATTGTGTAAAATATATTTAAAGCTTTATTTGCTCATTAAATGAGCTACATCTATATTTCTATGTGATTAACTGCTATACTCTATTTTGAGTTGATATTTTATTTTGGAAGAGTTTCAAAATATGGAAAGGTTGATCCGAACCTTGAATCGGATTGTATTGGATTAGCTTGTATCTGAAAAATAAGTGTTCTCGCTTGAAATAGCTAGAGTCAAAGGTTCTGACTTTGTATTCGGATTGAATACGGTTTAGTGGATCTGAATTTCCAAGTAGGAGCTTGGGGAGTAGACGTAGGTGTAAGGTTGGCACCGAACCACTATAAATCTTCTTATTTGTGTTGTGCTTACTTGCTCTCTTTTTAAATTTTTTTATCTTTTTGCATTCTTGCATCCAGCTTCTACACCTTGCATAAATTTCACTCTCCACTTTTATCCTGCTTATTGTTATAAAATCCTCATAGTTGTAAATTAACTTTAAATTTTTAGAAACCCAATTCACCCCCCCCTCTTGGGTTGCATAGCTGGGCAACAGGATCCTTTCATCAAATCTCTAAAATTTTTTTAGAAGTTAAAGATGAACTTCTAGAGGAGATGAAGAGATGGAAGAAAGATAGAGAGGAGACTATCTTCTCTTTTCCTTTTCTCTCTTCCCAAAAGCTTAGGACCAAAACCCTAGAAACTAGATTTTGCGCACACCCAAGAGAAGAGGACTCTCCTCCTCTTTTTCACACCAAGAACTCACACCCCAAGATACTCAATGTGTAGAGCCCTTTTTCTACTCTCTTACATGCTCAAAAGAGAAAAATAAACCCCTTTTTATTGGTGTGTAATAAGGTAGGGATGAAGAGTCCTAAGGATCTTGGACTCTACCATATATTGTCGCCCTTCCACAAATTCCACACCCCAAAAAAAAAATATGGGACACCCCCTTAATATTTTCCATCATAAATTAGATTCTTATCTGATTTCCCACATTGAAAATATCCTCAAAATGTCACACAAAATCTAGAGGACAAAGGGTGTGGCGTGTGGACTTGTAGATAATGTCAAGCATTATCTTTTATGGTTAACAATTTCAAATCAGATTTGAACATACCATAAAATTAGATTTTTATCCATTCTTGGATGTGAGAAAGAGAGGGTGAAGAGCTCTTTTGGTTGAAGAAATCTCATGCAAAAAACTTTTGGGCGTGATGAGATGTGGGCGTCCAAAGTTTGGTGCACAAGGAAGAAGAGTCCAACATTATATGGACTCTTAATTTCCTTAATTGAATCCAAACCAAATCACATCTGGTTTAGCCCAAACAAATAGATGAAATCTAATTTAATTAGGTTCATAAATTTTTAATCAAATCTCAATCAAATTAAGAATTGATTGAATCAAAGTTCTAATCAAATTAGGGATAATTCTCCCTTAGCGATTAGGTCATCTCATAGCCTAATCGGATCAAATATAATTGAATCTAGTTCAATTAGATTTTATTTAATCCTCTTTGCTCAATTAAATTGAATTAATTATAATTTAATTACTAATTAATTCTTTATTAATTCACTAATACTTGATGAATAAATTTATTGTAACTTTTGCATAAGGTTAACCATCAATCGAATTGACGATTAAACCTTGAATGATTCTCAATCGTTGATCAGCCATATGATCAGTCAGAATTTTTTTTGAATGTGATCCTATAGGTTCAGATTTAAGTCGGTAGTATAAGAATAAATTTTTGGATCAATCAATGTAACCATCTAGCAATGAGACCCGATATTCGGATAGATCGAATGATGGCAAAGCAATATTCAAAAATCTACTAACGTATGGTTATCGTATAATTTATTTCTTTGACCCTAATGCTCAAGGAGACTTAAGATTTAACTGTCAATCCTAGATAAGTCATTCACATTGTATTTCAATCTTTCAAATCAATCACATGGATTATCCAGGCCTAGGTTTTGCTAAATTGAAATACATTGATACATTAGTCCTACTAATTCAGAGGGATCAATCCCATTTTGACTCACGCACCAACTTGACAGGTACTTGACTGCACCTAAAAATCTTTTATCACTGAATTATAAATTCAGATAGTCTGACACTAAAGTACAGTAAGTTGCTTGTAAGTCACCGTGGTGATCTCAAATCAGAGGGACACTTATACCCATACCCTTCATGAGCAACTCTTGACAGTAGAGTGCTCGGTAAATGGTCACGTTCAATGATGATGTACTCCTACATCTCACCTGCAACCATACCAGTGTCTCTATATTATTTGGTTATAAGGATAACCAACGCATATGACACACAATGACCTACACTTAATATCGCTATCGTCCTAATAATAGCATATCGTTTGGTCACGAATCAGTTTAAGAACTATGTGATAAATTTTATTTTATCAATCAAAATAGTTCTAAGGAGTTCAACACAGTATAGGAGTTCATTAGAAGATGTAATCTTGTGATGAAAAAAACCAAATAACTTTTATTATTGATAAATTCATATACATTTATAATTAGGACAATCATCAAATAATTGACTTTAGGATATATTTTTCAATAATTTGTAGAGAGACATTTCAATAGAATTTTTATAAGCTATCCTATAGGTCCATAATGCATCATCTAATTGATTTGACCAATCTCTACGATCAGGTCTAATAGTCTTTTGCAAGATGTTCTTGATCTTCCTATTGGATACTTCAACTTGGCCACTTGTTTACAGATGGAATGATGTAGCTATCTTATGTGTGACCCCATATTTTTATAGCAGTGTTCAAAACTAGTAGTTTGTTAAGTGGGTAACTTCATCACTAATGTAGCATGTGGAAATCCGAACCTAGAAAAGATATTCTTTTGAACAAATTTTATGACTACATTATGATCATTAGTTCATGTTGCCATTGCCTCAATCCATTTAGAAACATAATTGATGGCCACCAAAATGTATTCAAAACCATTGGAGGGTAGAAAGGGTCCCATAAAATCAATTCTCCAAACATCAAAAATTTCAACTATCAAGATGGGGTTCAAAGGCATCATGTCTTTTTTCAAAATATTTCCTAAAACTTGACACCTAAGATATTCCTGGCTAAAAGTATAAGCATCCTTAAACAATGTGGGTCAGTAAAAACCACTTTGCAATACTTTGGGCATAGTTTTTCTTCCAGAAAAATATCCTTTGCAAGCAAGAGTAAGACATAATTTAAAGATACTCAATTATTTAGTTTCAGAGACACATCTACGAATGATCTGATTAACACAAATTCGAAAAAGTTCAAGATTTTTCTAAAAATAATACTTGATTTGAGCAAAAAATTGATCCTTTTCATTCTTAGACCAGCCATCAAGAATTTATCCAACTGTTAAGTAATTCACAGTATTTGCAAACCAAGGAGCCTTTGTGTGTGAAACTACTAGAAGTTGCTCATTCAGAAAAGATTCTTCAATTGATGTAGGTTCATAATCTTCAACTAGAATCCTCGATAGGTGGTTTGCTACAATATTTTCAGATCTCTTCTTGTCTCAAATTTCAATATCAAATTCTTGTAGTAGTAAGATCCATCTAATCAATCATGATTTAGCATCTTTCTTTGAGAGCAGATATCTCAAAATTGCATGATTCAAATAAATTATGATTTTTGATCCTAACAGGTATGATCAAACTTCTCTAGAGAAAATAATACAACTAGTAACTCTTTTTCAGTTGTGGTATAATTCATTTGAGCTTCATTCAGAGTTCTGCTGGCATAATAAATCACTATAGGATATTTGTTTACCCTTTGACCCAAGATAGCTCCTATGGTAAAATCAGAAGCATCGCACATGATCTCAAAAGGTAGTGACCAGTCTGGATATTGGATGATTGGAGCTTTGGTCACAACTTCTCTCAAAAATTCATAAGCCTTAAGATTTGCTTCATCAAAGTTAAAAGAAACATCCTTAGCGAGCATATTACATAAAGGATGGAATGTTTTAGAAAAGTCTTTGATGAAGTGATGGTAGAGTCCTACATGGCCAAGAAAAGATCAGATTTGTTTGACAGAAGTGGATGGAGAAAGTTTAAAAATCAGTTCAACCTTTGCTCTATCAATCTCAATCTCTCTTTTTGATACAATATGCCCTAGGATGATCCCCTCTTGAACCATGAAATGGCTCTTTTCTCCACTTAAAACTAAATTGGCCTCAATGCATCATTTTAACATTCTCTTTAAATTATTGAGGTAACTCTCAAAGGATTCTCCAAAGATTGAAAAATTATCCATGAATATCTCTAGAAAATCTCCTATCATATTTGAAAATATTGACATCATGCACCTTTGAAAGGTCACGGATGCATTACACAGTCTGAAAGGTATTCTACAAAAAGCAAAAGTTCCATAGGGGCATGTGAAGGTAGTCTTTTCTTGATCTCCTGGATAGATTGCTACCTAATTATATCCTGAGTATCCATCTAAAAAGCAAAAATATTATTGGCCAGCTAGTTTGTCAAGGATTTGGTCAATAAAAGATAAGGAAAAATGATCTTTACGGGTGGCTACATTAAGTTTTCTATAATCCATACAGACACACCATCCAGTGAAAAATTGTGTTGGCACTAGATCCCCATGATCGATGTGAACAATCGTGAGTCTAGATTTTTTTGAAACAACTTGAGTAGGACTCACCCAGTGGCTATCAGAAATAGGATAAATGATACCAACATCTAACCATTTAATTACCTCATTCTTGAGTACATTCTACATGTTCAGGTTAAGCCATCTTTGCATTTCTTAGATGGGTTTGGCATTGTCCTCTGTGTAAATATGGTGCATGCATATTGATAGACTAATGCCTTTTAAATCAGCAAAGGTCCAACCTATGGCCTCTCTTTGTATTTTCAACACATTCAGTAATTGGTCTTCCTGCTCAGGGGTTAGGTCAGAAGCAATGATTACTTGCAAAATTTTCTTAGATCCTAAAAATATATATTTAAGTGTTTCAGGAAAAGGTTTCAGATCAAGCTGTGGTGGGGTCTGAATTGAAGGACGTAGTGGTTTAGTTTCTAGCTTAGGTAAGGGCTCAATTCTCATTGACCAAGGTAGTAAATATATTGGGTGAGGTGAATCAAGCAAGGCATTCACCTTCTGATTTTGAGTTTCTTCAATGGGTTCATCTAGAAAATCATCTTCTATCAAATCTAAGGAGGAATCGATTTCAACTGTCTCATCTATCAGATCAATTACGGAATAGCTTTTCTCCTTTTAAGTATACTTTGAGGTATTAAAAATATTAATTCTCACCTTTTGATCCCTAAAAGAAATATCCATTTCTCCTGTTTTACAATTGATATTAGCATTGACAGTGCCTAGGAATGAATGCCCTAAAATTATGAGATTTTGATTCAGCTCTTGGGATGGTTCTATATCAAGTATGAGGAAGTCTACTAGAAAATAGCATGTATTTACTTTGACTATGACATCCTCGATCAGATCACGTGGCATCTTTACAGATCTATCAGCTAATTGCAGAATAACCGACGTAGCTTTCAGTTCTCCAATCTCAAATTTTTTATAGACTGAGGTTGGAAGTAGGTTCACATTAGCTCCTAAGTCTAACAAGGCTCGATCAAAAATGATGCCTCCTATAACACATGAAATCAAAGGAGCATCAGGATCTTTCATTTTCTGAGGAATGAATTCAATAGGACCGCACTAACATTCTCAAACAACATAATTTTCTTTGTGGTTCGTGACTCATGCTTTTGGGTGCAAAGTTTCTTAAGAAATTTAGCATAAGCTGGGATATTTCAATCGCATCGAAGAGGGGTAGATTAATGTGAACTTACTTAAACAACTCCATTAGTTCCTCATTGCGTGCTCCTTACTTTTTGCGGGATGAACCAGCTTATAGGGCTGAAGAGAACGGGACTCTTGGTTTATATATCTCAGATGACTCATCTGCTCTCTTCTTTTCTTTATCTTTTTCACTTAGATCAATATCAGTTTCGAGCTCAGATTCTTCTATTAGGTTAGTCTCAGTACTAACCTCTTCTTCTAAGTTCTCATTTTGACTAGCATCAGTATTAGCCTCTCTCACCTGATCTTGATATGGGTCCTTAAGAATCTACTACTTCTAAGCTTCAAAATTACTTTGGCATTCTCAAATTATGAATTCTTAGGTGGGACATTGGATTGATGAC
Source organism: Elaeis guineensis (assembly GCF_000442705.2). Lineage (NCBI taxonomy): Eukaryota > Viridiplantae > Streptophyta > Magnoliopsida > Arecales > Arecaceae > Elaeis > Elaeis guineensis. The sequence goes on along the minus strand of NC_026004.2, from coordinate 80,395,707 downwards.
TAGGTCCAGGTGGTTGGTGGGTGAATGGATTATTTCTGAGATTTGGTATCGGTTAGCTTGACAATTGATCTGATTCTCTCCTCATGGTAGACTCAGCTAACTATCCTATTTATGCTTCTAGTCTAGCGATAGATTGCTGTTGGATCATAATCAATTGTTGAGTTGATTAAATCCATCATCGGCTAGATTGTTCTGTTGAGGAGGTGGGTATGGCGGTTGATTGTGATATGGTAGCTGGATAGACTGACTAGGTTGACCTCTATGATAGGTATAATTCTAGTATTAGGGCATATTTTGAAAGTTTTGCACAGGAGAAATTTGAATCTGAGCTTGAATCTATTGGGGTTTCCAAGAAAAATTGGGATAGTTCCTCTAATTTGGATTATATGTATTTGAGAATAGGTCATTGACAGGTTTGGAGTAATCTTCGACAGCTTAAACTTATTTTTGGATGAAAGATGGAAACTGTGTAGTTATAGGATATTCACTCATATGATGGACTGGACTAGCACAGATAGAATAGATCTCCTGATAATTGAGAGGTGGTGTGTATTGCACAGGAGATTGTTGACTTAGGGTTAGGAACTGATCTAACTTCTGGATAAGAAGGTCAACTTTATCTAATTTTTGAGCTATTAGGTTCAAGTCAGCCTTAGAACTAGAGTCTATTTGTTTGATCTCAAAAATTTTTGTCTGCTTTTGGTGAAGAATTAATCTTTCATAGAAAGATAATGAAGCATGATTGATCGTGTTTTCACTCAAGGTTTCAAACAAAATATAGGCTTCATCCTCACTTTTACTCATGAATGCACCTCCACAGATGCACTAACCATCTGTCTATATTGGTCACCTAAACCCTCATAGAAAGCTTGAACAATTTGCCACTTAAATAAACAATAGTGTGGGCATTTTCTAAGAAATTTCTTAAGTCTCTCCCATGACTCATGAATTTATTTCTCTAGAAGCTGAGCAAATCCAGTGATGGCTTGCTTCATGGTGTTGGTTTGACCTATGGAATAGAATTTCTTAAGAAATCCATGCTACATTTCAGCCCAAATTTGGATTGGTCTCCCTATCGTGCCAAGCCAGTACTTGGCTTTATCCTAAAGTGAAAGAAAAATAGGATCAGTCTAAGTGCATCATCAGTAAAATTTTGAATCTTCACTGTAGAACAGATTTCTAAGAATTCATCAAGATGCTTGTAAGGATCTTCATTGGTGTTCCCATAAAAAGATGGGAGCATCTGAATTGTGGTCAATTTGATCTCATAATAGCTTGCAGGGATATCAAGTAAGTGGATATAAATTGATGGATTATAGGTGGAAGGGATAAAATATTCCTTCATCTGTCTAGGTGGTTCTCTAGGGTTTTCAGCCATTTGATTTTCAGGTTTAATGTGAATCAGCTATTCAATTTCAGGATTAGGTTTAACTAGGTCAGGGTAAAGAGATCTCCTACTGTGCATGTACTAGTGCAAACCCTAATGTGTGTGGTTCAGATTTTTTTTTTTAAAAAGAGGAAGAAAGAAAAGAGAAAGGGAAGAAAAAGAGAGATTCTAAAGGTGAGAACCTTAAGAAAGTCATAGACCTAAAGACGATAGATGAGAAGAATTAGTTGTGGTTAAGTGTTAATTATAATCAAGTTAGCAAGCAATTAAACCTAGACACCTATAGATTTTTTAGACCTAATAATTCAATATAGAGTGGCTCGACCTGGATACAAGTTGGGTCTGTTCTCACTTCCTTCAATTAGCTAGGTAAGAGATGGGGTCGTGGGGGTCCCCCCCATTGCTTGCCTTAGACACCAATTGGATTGGCCAGATGAGCTAACGGAACTAATTAAATAACCATGAATCCACTTAGGCTTAGTCTTTATAACCCCTTACCTTAGACACTAGTTTCAGGGGTGAGTCCAAACTTACTTTGCACTTAACTTCCCTACAATGCTTATACTGAACTCAATTGATCATAGAGGCCAATGTCTACTTAATTTTAATTAGGCTTGGATTAATGTAAAATGCTAGTTGGTGATTTTTGGGCTACGGAAGGATGATGAAATTTTTATCTTATCTTGTTAATGGGTGTTGCCGTTAGGTTGATTTGAGATGAATATGCACAATCAATTTCAAACAAAAGTTTTATGCAACTAAATTATATGTATGAATTAACTAAACTTGAAAGCTTACCTTATCTCCAACGATCACCAAAAGTAAATTTAAGATGATGAATATTTCTAAATAATTAAGTTTCTATTCTTATCATACGATTTTTATTAAGTTTATATGGGTAATTTTATGTTAATTTAAAAAAAAATAGTGATTAATACTAAAAAAAAAGTAGTTTAGGGTTAAGATTGATCTCACCAACTTACAGTATTTTATTCTTCTTTTTTTTTTTACAAAAAGATAAAAAATCAAAAAAATTAGTAAGCTATATTCATAAGAAAATAAAAGAAATCAACGTTAAAATTGATGTCTTCTCGAGCAATGACATCAAAAATTAATAGGATCATGATATTGTCATTAGGACACCATGATTATTAAATTAATTTTAATTTTTAAAAATTAAAAATATATAGAAAGTAGTGACTCAGGTTAAATTCATAGAGAAGATAATACTTTAATTTGAAATCTTTGATTTTATTAAAAAATAAAATTTTGAAAAAAATAATTTAAGTCAGAAAATAGAAATTAAAAGTATAAAAAATAAATCAGGTACTAAGATCTATTATTTAGATCCTAGCTTCTACTTATAATAAAAATAAATAATAAAAATTTAAAGAACATAAAAATAAATTGGTATTAAGATCTATTAACTAGATCTTAGCATCTACTTATAATAAAATAAAAGATAAAAATTTAAAGTACAATAAAATAAATTTTGCATTAATTAAAATTAAAATTTAATTTTAAAAAATTTAAAAAAATAATAAAATAAAATAAAACTATAATAAAAATTTGAAGTTGATCGGTACAGTCTCATCAAAAAGATGGTTGATGACCTCTTTTTCTTCTTTCATACTCTGTAGAGCGAACTAACTTCTCTCCTTCTCCTTGGAACCTTAAACCTCTCTTAATTTCTTTTTTATTTTTCCATTGATTTTTTTTGCTTTTTCTCTTATTCTCGGATGCCCTTATTTATAGATAAATTTTTTATCTTTTTCTGATAGCAAAAGGAGTCCTAAAACACCTTAAAATCATGTTAAACCCATGTCCTTTGATTCTGACCATTAGATCTTGCTTGGACCATCCAGATTAGCCCAAAAATCACTGTTAGCTTCCTTATCATAGTTGGAATCAATGACAGCCATTGGATTCTTCATCAGATTAAATTTGGGCTATTGATCAGTGCACAGGACCTCCTATTCATAGTCGGGATTGATACTGACCATCGGATCAGGCTTCAAATCAGTTTTGGTCCATTGGATGGCGCAAAGAATCTCTTCTGGTTTAGTTCTCAGCCGACAACCAACCACAGCTGTTGCATCTCGCTTAGAATTGATTTGGGCCATCGGATCACATGTTTGGCGAGATCTCAACCGTTCGATCATGCAAAAATGAGCCATCCACCTATAGACTGCATCGTGCACCATGAGACTATGCTGTGGACCGCACCCTTGATTTTGTGGATCGGACAGTCGGTCCACCGTGCACCAAAGGCTATTTTAAAATAAATTTTTGGGTATTTTGCTTGATTTTGTTTGGATTTTATGCCTAAAAAATAAAAAAAATATGAATTAAATTGCTCATTAATTTTTTAATTATTTTAGTACTTAAATTACTCAATTAGCTTGATATCTATTTTTCATAAATATGCTCTAATTTTATTTTTTTAAAATTATTTATTTTATAAAAAAAATTAATTTATTTATGAAACTAGATTTTTTAAAAGATGTTAGCATCATTAATTATCAAAAATATCTAAAATAAATATAAAAATATATGACTTATCATGGATCAAAGGATACACTGATTCAGACTTTATGTCTGATCCTAATGATAGAAAGTCTACATCAGGTTGTATGCTCGCATGCAATGGTATGAAAGAATAATATCTTACAAGTCAATCGCATATGGATATGATAGGATATTTTCTATAATTTATCTTCCAAACTCATGTAATTGATATTAATATTATTAATAAAATAGATATTTTTGATTCATTATATACTGCATCTTTTTATTCTTAAGATTATAATGAACCTCATAGATCCAGACAATAATTTTAGGACCGTGATGAGATCACGTCAGTGAGACCTAAATCCTTGATAATCATGACTTAAAATATTTTCAGTTATTAGTTCATTGAGTCGGGGATCAATGATACCGATAAGACTGGCACGTTCTATGTATGCTCAGAAATGAGGATGGTTGATCTCATAACCACTTATGTGATGATACTAATACAAGGATATAAATGCTCATTAGAGAATGAGTTCACTGAATAGACCTATGAGAGAACATCAGATAAGTTTTTTTTACATGTCAGCTGATGATTCTCTAGTGGGAGTTGTTTAAGTGATCTTTTGATCTGGGATCGCCATGGTACCTTATGTACATGAATCTATATTTTGATTCACTTCCTAACTTGGTTCTTTGATCCTTGTATAAGGTGTTCTAGATATGGTAAAGTGTGCATGAAGATTGTGAGTGATCAATAAGGGGTCAGTCACTCTTAATAAGGGGAGCGAGCATCTTATGTACTCTCATAGGTCGGTGATTCTGAAAGTCTTTGGCCAAAGCAGGATGATAATTAAAAAGAGTTTCTAATATATCATCAACTGAATCATCACCTTTCGATCGAGATACATAAAGATAAGTGATTGAATTTGACATGTTTCTATATCCACAGCTCATCTGGATGTTGTTTGACTGAAGAATTAAACTACACGGTAACTTACCACTGAAGGATAGTTTGATAATTTTTCATCAAAATTCTAAATCTTTCAGATCATCATGACATATTGTTAGATGTCAATCTTAACTTGTGAACTTGTCAGAATTAAAAAATTTTAATTTAGAAATCAATTAGGAAGAGTCCTAGTTGATTGGGACTCTTTGGGTGACCTAATCTGATTAGATTAGGGTTACATCGAATGTCTGGATCCACTGCTGGCTAGATTTGAAACCCAATGGATCACACACTTTGGAATTTAGCCTTGATCTAATTTTATTAGGATTTAATATAAATTCTAAGGGTTAATTTGATATGCTAGTACATTGTATTAACCCAAGTTCCTAAATTGGTTTAGATCAAAGTGTTTGAGCTAACCTAGACCAGTTGTCTTTGACTTAATGGAATTGGATCAATTTTGATTGGATTCTTATCCGACTTGAAATAATTTCAAGTGGAGAAGGATTCTTCTGTACCCACCAGATTCCATGCTAAAAAATAAATCACCACCCCACTCTAATTAGTGTGTGAAGTTGTAGAGTCCTTCTTAATGAAGGTTCTTATCATTACCCATTGCCTTAAACTCTTATCTATATGCCTTTTGATTTAATGTCAAATTTATATGAGATTTTTATGAGGTGCAAAAGAGGAGGAATCCTTCTATGTGAAGTTCTCCTACACCAAAATTCATACATGGTGAATTTATTCACTATGTGAGAAGGTGGAGCGCCAACCAGCGCCAAAGGTTGGCACCCCTTTGGTCCTTCTCACATCCCTTGGTCCCCTATTTAAATGGGATGTGACATATAACCTAGGTGCTGGATTTTTGGGTGGAAACTAGAGAAAAATGGCATGTAAATCAAAAAAAAAATTCTGAAAAAAAAATTAAAAAAAAAGCAAAGAAAAATTGAGTGACAAAAGTTGTAAGAAGGGTGGTGAGAGAATTAGCAAGTGTTGCTAGTGTGCCCTAGGGTTTGATTTTTTCAAGCGTTGGAGCCTAAAATCAAATCTTAAATTGTGAGACATCTAAAGAGTATCTTCTTGGCATAATTTTGGTGGCAAGATCGAAAGTAACTGGACTTTGGTACGATCGTTCCTCGAGTTCGAAGCTGGCAGTATTCTTGAGAAGATAAGGCTGCGACTGCGCACCAATTAGGAAGGACCTTGGCCAACTTTTGTATGGATCACCATTGGAGGGCTTCTACTTTGAAGTCTCATGGAGATCACCAACTTGCCACATTATTTTTTTGATGAAAGTAAAAATTCTATCCCTTTTGCATGCTTATTTTGTTTTGATCGACATCGGTAAGGTGATTCTAGAGTTTGAATTTCAGCTCGATAGTTTTAACTATTAAAGCTATTGACTTGTTTGATTTTAAAATTTTTAAAAATTACTTTTCACTACATGGTCAAAACTCAATAGTGGTATCTAAGCCACCCTTGTTAGATTCGATCAAACAAGTACGAAGTTGTAGTGTAGAATTGTTCTTCTTCATATATTGTCAAGAATATTGTTTCAATTTTTAGCATCAATCTTTAAAATTAAAAATTATTTTTGACTTTATAAGAACCATAAAATTAAATTTTAATTATTAAAATATAAATTTATGATAATTTGAAATTTATATTATCATGGTAGTTTGATGCTTAAATCGATTTATGGTTAAAGTGTTATGCATGCCAATATGATTTAAGGTTTGCTTTATTTTGACATGCATGACACATGTTATGTCTTTTTTTGCACCCTTATATGATTTTTTAGCATGATTATATGATTGCTATTATGACTAGTAGATGCATGTCGAATTACATAATATGTTTAGTATATTTTATGTAGTTGTAGTTAGGATGTGTCAAGACCAGTTCAAAGATCCTCTTAAAAAATTATATTAAGTTGTAAAGTCGGGATTCACTTTCAATTCAAATATTGAATTCATTAGATCAATTGGTGTTGAAAAAAATATGAAAGGTGGTTTTATAATTAGATCTGTATGCTAGTCTGACCAACTTTGTTGATGTCTAAGAAAAACTATGGGGAGCCTCCCACCTACTGACCTGACCATTTTGATCTTATTGAATTTCAGACTTAGATTGATTACTGATGTAGACATTACAAGGGCATTCCTTCAAACTTGGTCAATAGAGTATGTCAAGATCTTAGTGAGCTTGTTGTGCTATCCGCAAGATTGACTATAGAAATTGATATGATGTTGACCAAGTGCATATTGATGCTTATGGCATATTTGAATAGTGTTGCTTTGTTGTGCTATCCACAAGGGCAGCATTATTTTAAGTATGACTATATGGGATTGAAAGGTTAACTTAACTAAAACACTATAGTTTGTTGTGCTATCCACAAGACTATATGTAATCTAGAGGCAAAAGAGAAAAATGTTGAGAATTATATCAGTACAATTGGTAAAGAGTTATCTATTTTTGAACTCATGAATACTTGTTGTGCTATCCATAAGGTGTTTGTGAGGAATAGGGATCTCAACCCCACTAAAAAATATTAGTATATTTCTCGATTTTCATACTTGAGGGCTATAAAGTTCGATAAAATAGTAGGAGATACAATTAGACAAAAGTCCTAATCTAGTTATGAAAGTCATCATAAGTTGTTCACTTATATTGTATTCTTGTTATTGTAGATTAACTACCATATGGCATCCTCACTATCACTTAGAGACATACTAGATGCAAATAAATTGATCGGACTTAACTACGTCGATTGGTTAAAACATTTGAGAATAGTTTTGACTCAGGAGAAAATCTCCTACATTCTGAATACACCTGCACTAGTTCACTTGAGGAAGATACTTTCAAGGAGGAAAGGGCCACATACAAGATGTGGAAAGAAGACAGTGTGACTGTCAAATACATCATGCTTGCCTCAATGAGCAATGAGCTTCAGAGGCAGCATGAGGATATAGATGTTTTCTCTATACTCCTTAATCTTAAGAAGTTATATGGAGAACAAAGTAGAACTGCTAGATATGAGATATCTAAGCAGTTGTTCCGTGCCCGCATGACTGAAGGCACCTCTGTGCAAACGTATGTCCTAAAGATGATTGATTTGATCACTCATTTGGGACAACTGGATTTTATCATGGATGGTGAACTTAGCCAGAATTTGATCCTACAGTCTCTCCTCAACTCCTCTCAGTTTGTCATAAATTATCATATGAACAAACTAAACACTAGGCTACTTGAGCTGCTGAACATGTTGAAAACAACAGAGAGCCATTTCAAGGGTAAAAAGGCTCCAATACTTCTTGTCGATGAGATCAACAAGAAGAAAGACAAGAAAGATTCTAAGAAAAAGATGAACCCTAAGGCTGGCATCTCCAAGAAAAAGGTGAAGAAGGTCTCCGCCAAAGATACTTACTGTTACTGTGGCAAGGAGAGCCACTGGAAGAGAAATTGCAAAGAATATCTAACAATCGTGAAATCGACAAATATTGCAAAAGGTTTATATATGATATAAACTAATTCATCATTAAGTACTTCATTTTCAAATTTTTGGATATTAGATACCACCTGTGATTCACACCTTTGCAAGTCGTTGTAGGATCTACAGAAAATAAAAAGTCTGAATAAAGGTGACTTCGAGCTATTCGACGCTAATGAAGAATCTATTCAGGCTAAAGCCGTAGGAACCAAGATTTTGAAGTTATCTTCGGATAAAATTTTAGAACTAAAGATCTATTATTATATCCCTAATATCGTTAGAAATATTATTTTTGTACCATTGTTATTGGAACAAGGTTTTGAAATAAAAGCAAAGAACAATAGTTGTTCTATATATTTTTCTAACGAATATTATGAAAGTGCTTATATTAATAATGGTCTTTTATTTCTTTCACTTAATGATAATGTACTTTATATTGATAATATGAAGAAAAAAAAAGAGAGGATGTGAATGTCATATATCTCTGGCACTATCGATTTGGTCATATAAATGAGTCAAGAATTAATAAGTTATACAAAGATAAATTTTTTGATCCTTATGATTTTGAATCATATGAAACTTGTAAATCTTATTTCATAGAAAAAATAGCTAAGACTCCATTTATCGGACATGGAGAAAGGGCAAATGACATATTGGACCCTGTACATACTGATAATGTGGTCCAAAGTTGACTTAAGCTAGAGGTGGATACTCTTATTTCATCACATTTACTGATGATAGGTCTAAATTTGGATATGTGTATTTAATGAAATACAAATTCGAAGTCTTTCATAAATTTAAAGAGTATCAAAGAATAGTTAAGAAATAAACTAGTAAAAGTATTAAAACTCTTCGATCTGATCGAGGAGAAAATACTTGTCTAGTGAGTTTCTTGATTATTTGAAATAAAATAAAATACTCTCTCAATGGATACCTCCTTATCTTTATAATTAAATAGAATTATGAAAAAAAAAATCATACCTTATTAAATATGGTGCGGTCTATGATGTGTTTCATGGATCTTCCGATATCTTTCTGGGGATATGCTCTCGAGGCCATAGCGTATGTCTTAAATAAAGTACCTTCTAAATTTATTTCTAGCACTCCATATGAGATATGGAAAGGAAAAAGATCTAGTCTTAAGCATCTTAAGATTTGGGATAGCCTAGTTTATGTGAGACATAAGCCGGATGCTAGATTAGAAAAATACAGATTTGTGGTTATCCCAAGGAGAGTATAGGATACTATTTCTATCACCCTACTCAACAAAAGGTGTTTGTTGGTAGGCATGCCATTTTTTGAAAAAAGAGTTTATCCAAGAAGGAGGCAGTGGGAGGTTTGTTGAACTTATGAAAGTTCAAAACTTACAACCCATCCAAAATTCACAAACTGATTCTCAACTAGATGTGTCCATTGTTGAGGCACAACCACTACACATACCTCCTCTCTGAAGGTCAAGTAGAATGCGTAATGTACCACTCAGGTATGGGTTTGTCATTGAGAATAACAATACATTCCACACCATTAAGAATGATGATCCCACGATCTATTCAGAAGCTGTCATGAGTAGCAACTCCGATAAATGGCTCCATGCCATGAAATTCGAAATGGACTCCATGTATACCAACCAAGTTTGAACTTTGGTTGATGCACCTGAGGGTGTGATCCCAATAGACTACAAATGGGTCTTCAAAAAGAAGATTGGAGTAGATGGCCAGGTACAGACCTATAAGGCTAGGCTGGTGACAAAAGATTTCAGACAAAAATAAGGTGTTGATTATGAAGAAACCTTTTCACCGGTAGCTATGCTCAAGTCTATTCAGATAATGCTTGCTATAGCAACATACCATGATTATGAGATTTGACAGATAGATGTCAAATCAGAGGGATTTATCTTTAATGGAAGAGCAAATCAGGTATGCAAGCTGAATAGATCCATTTATGGATTAAAACAAGCATTGAAGAGCTGGAACATCTATTTTGATGAGACGGTCAAATCATTTGGCTTTATCAAAAAAATAGATGAACCTTGTGTGTATAAGAAGACTAGTGGGAGTGCTGTTGTCTTCTTGATCTTATTATGGATGACATACTACTCATTGAAAATGATATTTTGATATTGCAATCGGTCAAGACATAGCTATCACAAAAGTTTTTCATGAAAGACTTGGGTGAAGTATCCTATATACTAGGTATAAAAATCTATAGGGATAGATCAAAAAGGATACTAGGCTTATCCCAGTCTAAGTATATTGATCTTGTATTGAAGAGGTTCAACATGGAGGAAAGTAAAAGAGGTTACTTGCCCATAGGTCAAGGCATACAACTCTCTAAGAAGATATCTCCTAAGACACTGGAAGAGAGAAATAGAATGAATTCTATTCCTTATGTTTTGACTATAGGATCAATTATGTATGCTATATTATGTACCAAGCCTGATGTGGCTTATACCTTGGGTATTATAAGCAAATTTAGGCAGATCCCAGGGAGGATCATTGGAAAGCTGTGAAAAATATACTCAAGTACTTGAGGACTAAAGATGTTTTTCTAATATATAGAGGATCTGATTTAAAACTGAAAGGTTATATTGATTCTAATTTTCAATCTGATCTGGATGATAGCAAATCTATATTTGGATATGTGTTCACTCTGTATGGTGGTGCAGTACATTGGAAGAATTTCAAACAGCAAATTGTTACTGACTCGGTCACTGAAGCTGAGTATATTGCTGCTAGTGAGGTTGCTAAGGAGGCCGTCTGGATGAAGAAATTCATTATAGAGTTGGGTGTGGTTTCAAGAATTGAACAACCAGTGTTTCTTTATTGTGATAATACTGGGGTAGTTGCTTAAGCCAAAGAACCAAAGTTTCATCACAAATTCAAGCACATCTTAAGATGGTTCTACCTCGTTCGGGAGATAGTCAAAAAATATAATGTGATCGTAGAGTGAGTTGACACCAAGAATAATATAGTGGACCCATTCACTAAGGCCTTATCAATGCAGCAGTTTGATCGCCACCTTGATAGCATGGGCATCAAGTATAGGGTGATTGACTTTAGTGCAAGTGGAAGATTGAAAGAATAATGCCCTACAAGCCAATCACATACGGGATGTGATAGAATATTTTCTATAATTTATCTTTCAAACTCATGTAATTGATATTAATATTATTAATAAAATAGATATTTTTGATTTATTATATGCTGCATCTTTTTATTCTTAAGATTATAATGAACCCTATAGGTCTGGACAATGGTTTTAGAGCCATGATAAGATCACGTCAATAAGACCTAAATCTTTGATAGCCATGATCTAAAATATTCTCAGTCGTTAGTTTATTGAGTCGAAGATCAATGATATCGGTAAGACTGGCATGTCCTATGTGTGCTCAAAAATGGAGTAGTTGATCTCACAACCACTAATGTGGTGACACTAATACAAGAATATGGATGCTCATTAGAGAATGAGTTCACTGAATAGACCTATGAGAGAACATCAGATGGAGTCTTTTTTACATGTCAGCTGATGATTCTCTAGTGAGAGTTGTGTAGGTGATCCTTTGACCTAAAATCGCCATGGTACCTTGTGTGCACAATTCATATTTTGGTTCACTTCCTAACTTGGTTCTTTGATCCTTATCTGGGGTGTTCTGAATATGGTGAAGTATGCATGGAGGTTGTGAGTGATCAATAAGGGATTAGTTACTCCTAATAAGGGGAGCGAACATCTTATGTGATCTCATAGGTTGGTGATTCTGAAAATCTTTGGTTAAAGCAGGATGATAATTAGAAAAAGTTTCAATGTATCACCAAATGAATCATCACTTTCTGATCAAAATACATAAAAATAAGTGATTGGTTTGACACGTTTCTATACCCACAGCTCATCTGGGATGTTGTTTAACTAAAAGATTGAATTACATGATAACTTACCACTGAAGGATATTTTGGTAATTTTATCAAAATTTTAAATTTTTTGGGTAGTCATGACATATTGCTAGATATTAATCTTGACTTACAGACTCATCAAAATTAAAAGAGTTTAATTTATAAATCAATTAGGAAGAGTCTTAGTTGATTGAGACTCTTCGGGTGACCTAATCTAATCAGATTAGGGTTACGTCGAAAGTCTGGATCCACTGCTGGCTAGATTTAGAATTTAATGGATCACACACTTTGAGATTTGACCTTGATCTAATTTTATTAAGATTTTATATAAATTCTAAGGGTTAATTTGATATGCTAGTACATTGTATTAACCCAAGTTCCTAATTGGTTTAGATCAAAGTGTTTAAGCTAACCTAGACCAGTAGTCTTTGACTTAATGGGATTGGGTCAATTTTGATTGGATTCTTATCCAACTTGAAATAGTTTCAAGTGGAGAAGGACTACTCTATGCCCATCAGATGCCATGCCAAAAAATAAATTGCCGCCCCACTCTAATTAGCGTGTGAAGTTGCAGAGTTCTTAATGAAGGCTCTTGTCATTACGCATTGCCTTAAGCTCTTATCCGGATACCTTTTGATTTAATGCCAAATTTATATGGGATTTTTATGAGGCATAGAAGAGGAGTCCTTCTGTGTGAAGGCTCTCCTATGCCAAAATTCATACACGATGAATTTATTCACTATGTGAGAAAGTAGAGCACCAAAGGTTGGCACCCATTTGGTCCTTCTCATATCCCTTGGTCCCCAATTTAAATAGGACATCCCATATGGCCCAGGTGCTGGGTTTTAGGATGGAAACCAGAGATAAGTGGTGTGTAAATCAAAAAAAAAATTTAAAAAAATCTAAAAAAAAGCAAGAAAAAATTGAGTGGCAAAAGTTGTAAGAAGGGTGGTGAGAGAATTGGCAAGTGTTGCTAGTGTGCCCTAGGATTTGATTTTTCACATGTTGGAGCCCAAAATCAAATCCTAGGTTATGAGACATCTGAAAAATATCTTCTTGGCATAATTTTGATAGCAAGATCAAAAGTAACTGGACTTTGGTGTGGTCGTTCCTTGAGTTCGAAGCCGGTAGTGTTCTTGAGAAGATAAGGCTGTGGCTGCGCACCAGTTAGGAAAGACCTTGGCCAGCTTCCATGTGGATCACTATTGGAGTGCTTCTACTTTAGAGTCTCATAGAAATCACCAATATGCACATTATCTTTTTGATGAAAGTAAAAATTCTATCCCTTTTGCATGCTTGTTTTGTTTTGATCGACATCGGCAAGGTGATTCTAGGATTTGAGTATTAGCTCGATAGTTTTAATTGTTAAAGCAATTGACTTGTTTGATTTTAAAATTTTTAAAAACCACTTTTTGCTATGTGGCTAAAATCCAACATGATGGTGCTATTAGCTGGAAGAGTTCCAAGAAGTCGATCATTGCAAATTCGATAATGGAAGCTGAATATGTCGCTGCATTGGATGCTGCAAAGAAAACCTTCTGGTACAAAAAATTCATCACAAAACTTGACATTATGAGCATCACTTTATACTATGAAAATAATGATGCCATAGCACTCGCTAAGGAGTTTGGGTCTCATCAGAAATCCAAACACATCGAGCGACGGTATCATATCATACATGACTATCTCGAGAAGAAGTACGTCGAGATGTAAAGAGTAGACTTTACGGATAACGTGATAGATCCACTGATAAAGTAATTATGCTAGAAGAAGACTGAAGTCCATCTTGAGAAGATGGAACTTAGGTTAGTAGCTAATTGCCTTTAGGACAAGTGAAAGATTATTAGATATATGTCCTGAAAAGTTAATATAGCAAGACACATTATAATAGTTTAAGAATATATATTTGTATTTAAATATTAAATTATTAATAAAGATAATTTTTATTACCCATTCTTGTTTAATGTTTTCAAAAATTATCCTAAGAATTAATAAATTAAAGATACATATTCTCAAGAGTTGAGACTTAGATATATATATGATTAATTTTTAAATTACTTCTGATCGATGGATCATTATGGGGATGGTGACTAATCCGATTAAATCAGTACATAGATCGCTTTCTTTAGGATAGATGAGTTTCTAATCTATAATATAGGATACTGAGTGAGAGTATGGATGGTTATTAGAGAACATCGGTATTGAGTATGACCATACGAAAGATCACATGGATACCTACTCACTCGTCAATAATCATCTCGATGCTATAGTGATGTGAGTAGTTCTTTGATCAGTGGTGCTTTGACTACTCATAGTAGGGTTACGATAGTTTGACTACACATAAATATGATTCTTTAGCCATTTAGGTTCTTATAATAGTGTTGGCTATAGTAATTCATTGTAGCAGTAGGGTGCGTACCTAGATGAAATCTATCAATCTTAGTAGATAAGGATTAGTCCTATGGAGTTTAAGAGACTGGGTCTTTAAGTCTGTGCCATAGCAAGGTGATAGATGGAAAGAAGTTTCCATTGGTATCACAATTTGGACTTGAGCTAATCAAATCTTTCATATGATGGATGTTGTGTTTTGACGAGTTTCCATAACCTCCATCTTGTAGGAACTCACGATAAAAGAACTAAATCATACGGTAACTATATCTAGGGGTTCTAACCATTTTATTCTACTGGATTGCCACTACATGCTGCTAAACATCATTAGTGGACTGTGAGAGCTCACTTGGATCATTCTGGATCAATGATCCTTAATAGGTGAGAATTGAAAATATTCTAACTCATTGAAAGGTATTTCGATGATACTACGATGGAGATTATGGTATATCTCACTATCAGACAGAACAGAATCTATAGAATCACACATAAAAAGATTTGATTAGATCAAACGGTTGGATCATGATCAAATTATCAATGTGAATGATGATCTGGATCAACTTGTAAAAGTTACAATAACTGGATCAGCTAATAGTTAGGTAGGAGGACCTAATTGCAATTGCTGCAAATCAAGTTAATGAGATCAAGTTGGGGATTGAGTCTTAATTAATTAAATTAGATTTAATTAGTTTAGACTAGATATAATTAGATTTTTGGTTTCAGATTTGGATCCTAATCAGATTAGGATTGAATCTGGATCGAATTGGATTCGAATCGATTTTGAATTGGATCGAATCAAATCCAAATTGAACCCAATTGAACTCAAACTACAGTCCCACTTATCTATGACTCTCTTTCTCTTATCACCCCATGTGGATGCCAATATCATATTGGTATCGCACATGGTGAAGGAGAAAGGGAGAGGGGCACAAATTCATCTATTGGCACCCCCTCCTAATAATCCCTATCCTCTCTTCTTCTTGGATAAGATAGGTTCAATTCAAAGCTTAAACTCTTATCAGATAAGAGTTCCAATCTAATTAAACTCTATCTTCTCCCTTGGGCTGCCATCTATAAAAAGGGAGGGGCCTTGGGCATGTGGATTAGATGATGAACACTAAGTGATTGGATCATTGAGTGTTACCGCCTCCTTTCTTCCTTGTTTCCATCTAGATCCCATGCCCCATATCCCCTTGGCCGGCCACACCAGAGAGAGAAAAAGAGAGATCAGAGAGAGATCAGCGAGAGAGAAAGAAAAGAAAAGGAGAACGAGTTCTCTTATCATTGCTCGCATCCTCCGATCCTACGTGAAAGGTGTTCGTGTGAAGATCCATCTTCAGATCTACTTCTACAACAATTGAAGAAGGAGATCGGATCCAAACCAAAAGGGGTGAGATCTAGAAGAGAGCTAGCACCTTGGTGATCTTGGATGCTTCGATCTGCATCAATCCTGTGTGGATACTCATAGAGGCTGAATTCAGTACCGCTTCAACAGAACCTGCAGACATCCTCAAATTCGATCTGAAGAAGGACTTTAGTGCTATAGGTAGGTGATCTAATCATCAGTTTTTTAGATTAATTTTATTTTAAAAATTTGATGTGCATGTCTGTCTTATTTTTCATCATATGAACTAGATCCATAGGTGTAGGATTTGATCTGTACATATATAGATTAAAAATTATTTTAATCTATTATTTCACTATGTTTTTCAAAATATTTTTAAAAATTCTGCATACATGACACCCAACAAAACCCAACAAGGATCACTTCTGGGCTTAGTAAAACCATGAACTATTTTTTCCTTATGCTTGATTACTCTTGGTCAAATAGGAATTTCTTTGTGAAGCATATCCATCATGTTCATGTTAGATATAAGTCCTAAAAGCCAATTAGACCGATATATTAATTCTTTCTAGGACATAATTTTATACTTGACTTAATTAATTAGGGTAGTTAATTCTATTCATATACTGTATGTGTCCATGAATCATCTAGAGAATTAATAAGATGATAACATATATTCTCAAAAGTTAAAAATTTGAGACATATTTCATTGATAGTTAATTCTCAAATTACTTTCGATCGAAAGATCATCACAGAAATGGTGCATGATCTGATAAAATTGGTGCATAGATCACTTTTCTTAGGATGGATGAGTCTTAAATTTATAGTATGGAGACATTGGAGTGAGAGTGCATGTAATTATTAGAGAACAACGATACTGAGCATGACTAACATGAGAAATCATTTAGATGTCTACTCACTCGTTAGTGATATTCTCGATGCTATAGTGGTGTGACTAGTTCTTAAACCTACGGTGCCTCGACTGTTCATAATGAGGTTGCTGTAGTTTGACTGCACTATAACTCGATCGTCTAGCTATACAGAGCCTTAAGATATATGTTGACTACAGTAAGTTTTTTATAGGAATAGGATGTATATCTAGATAGGATCTATCAACTTTTATAGTTAAGGAGTAGTTCTATATAACTTATGATATTGAGTTTGAAAGACCTTGGCCAGGACAGTGTGAATGATGGAAAAAAATTTTCATCAGGTTTCACAAATGAACTTAAGTCGAATAAATCTCATATATGACAGACAATAGAATTTGATGAGTTTTTCATAACTTTCATCTTATCAAAACTCAAGATAGAAAAATTGAATCATACGGTAACTAAATCTAGAGATTCATTCTTCTATTTTGCTGGATTGTCACTACATACTTCTTGACATCATTGATAGATTGTAGGACCAATAAAAATTATTTTGATGATCAATAATTTTTAATTGATGAGTTAAAATTGTTATAATCTATTGAAAAGAGTTTCAATGATATTTTGATGGAGATCAAAATATTTCTCACTATCAGATAGAATAGAACCTATGGGATCACACATAAAAAAAATTTTGATCGATCGGACTGTCGAATCATGATTTTGAATCATAAATCATAAGTGATCTTAATTATCAATTTAATTGATCATTGAATTTAAATATAAAAGTTACATAAGAGACTTTCAAAGAGTTAGTAAGTTATAGAAGGACTTAATTATAATTATTGCATATTATTTTGATTTGATCAAATATTAGGATTGGATCTTAATCAAATTAAATCAGATTTAATTTGATTAGTTTTGATTTGAGTTTGACTCAAATTAAGTTTCACAAGTCTAATAAGATTAGACCTAATGAATACTTGACCCAAACTTATCCAGATTTGGTTTGATCTAATCTTTAATAATGTTTGATTGGGATAAAATTTTAATCAAATTAAATCAGATTTAATTTAATTAAATATGATTTCAATTTGATTTGGATTGAATTTCATTAGTTTAATGGGATTGGACTTAACTCAATCTAAATTAGACTCCAACTTCCACTTAGATTTGGACTAGTCCTTAACCAAATCAAACAAGGACATCAAGCCCCTTAATCCCCATGCCTCAGGGGCCTTCACGCCCCTATTTTCTAGGCATGGAAGTGGTTTCACATTGAGAAGAGATGGCGTGAAGAAATATTTGAGAGGGGGTGCACAAGAGTGGAAGGCCTCATCTTTGGGAGAGTCCTTTTCCCTTAAAACTCTATCCCTAACCCTAAGTTGTTAGGTTTAAATAAGGGATAAGTTGTGGGCACCTCTTAAGTGACAAGATCAAGAGTTTTGAATGCCCCAAGGTGGAGATGGCATGAGAAAAAAGATGGTGGGTGTTGGGAGGTTTTTCAACATGAATTTGGTGTGGGATGCCATCTCTCCTCATCCCTTCTTTCTTACAGTGAATAGTTGGTTGTTGAAGGTAACTCCCTCTCTCTCCTTTGCCCAAATGTTGGACATGTCTCCTTCTTCCTCTCTCCCAAATATATCCAAGAGTTGGACATTAAAATTAGATTTGATCTGATTTTTTTCTCTTTCTTGATCCATGAGATGGACACAAAGGTTCTACTCTTTCTTTCCTAGATCTAGTCCAAGGGTTGGATGAGAAAAGAAGAAGAAAGAGATTAGATCTCTTATCTTCTTCCATAGATCTTCATACTTTCTCTTGAAAAGAGAAAAGAAAAAAAAAATCAAATGTGATATGATTTGGTCTTCCTCTTTTAGATCTATTGAATTCTCTTGAGAAGAGGATCAAAAGATCAAACTGATTCAATAATCTATCGAGCGATCTCTGTAAGGAAGCTAGTATCTCAGTGAGATTGAGTCCTCCTAATTAGATCAATCTCAGTGGATATCTATAGAGATCGGATACTTGTACAGCTAAAATAGAGTTTCGAAGATATCCACAGACCATCGGATCGTGATGAAAATCTACCTATGTAAAGGTATAAATTCAGATTCTCTTCTAGATCTTTAATCTTGTATTTAATATTAATGTCTGATGTTTTATTTGAGATGTGATCTCTTTATACATGCTAGTTAGATTAGATCTAATTATTGATTTAAATTTTTAAATCATTCTGATATAAGATTGCCTTAGCATAATTGTTAAAAGTTATGCTAAATGGTTGTCATAGAATAATGTTGAGAATTTAGATCTAAAATTTTTATTCCACTGTGATATCTGTTAGATTAATTTTTTAAAATTTCTATATACATATCTGTCGCCATGTGATGTTGATATCCAACAGTGGTATCAAAGCTATCTCATTAATGCAAGATTGAGATCTAAATTTCAGATATAAAAATTATTTTCAAATCTAAAAATTTGAATTTTATTTGATCATGAAGATGTTTTCAGATCTGAAAATCTGATTTTTAGATCTGAAATTAAGATTGTTTATGATTGAGGAGATGAAATTCATGATCTGAAAATCTATTTTCAGATCTAAAATCTGAATGATTGAAATACATGTGATGGATTTCAAGATTTGAAAATCATTTTCAGATCTAAAATTCAGAATGATTTATATTCATACGATTGCTTTCAAGATCTAAAAATTATTTGTAGATCTAAAAATTTAATTTCTTATGATTGTTAATATAAAATTAATGATCATTGAAAGTTATGTGATGTCTTGCTTAATTAGAGTTTTTAAATCTAAATTTTATCTTAATGTTCATGCATCTTAAATTTTGAATCTAATTTACTTGTGATGTGAATTTTAATAGATCTGAATTTATCTTTGTTATATGTTCATGTATGAGATATTATTCATAGATAGAGACTTGCCTTAATGTGATCAATGATAGTATAGATGTATTCATATTAGAGTAATTTGATTGAACATAAGGTAAAATTAGTTGAGTCAATCTAAGTGCATACTGACATAAGGTTTTTCTGGCATAACGAGTGTCATTATATTGTAAAGTTGTCCTAGGATGAAAAGAGATTGATCAAATATCATAAAAAATTATAGCATGAATATAAAAGATTATGTAATAATCATAAAGATTATGAGATAATCATAAGGACTATATAATAGTCCTGCACATATTTTCATAGATATATTTAGTGATCACCTTGAATCTCGACAAACCCTTGAAGTAGGGTTGTATCATGAATGTATGATTATTTGGTTAGCAATTTGCAATCTTTGATGACATAAACCAGTTGAGCTGAATCAATTTAAACTGGTTGATCGATTGGTGTCTAAGACAAGGGATAGAACAGTGGTTATTTAATTAGGATCGTTGCATGTGCATGGAGAGCCTCCCACCAATCTTGAACTTATCTGGCCAATTAGATCGATTAAGTCTCTTATTGGGTACATAGATTTGAGTTCACCATGTATGTTGCAATTACGCCTTGATTAGATCTTGGTGAATCAAGTAAGAATCTTTCTAGTAGATCCATCTTAATTATGGATTTACGTTGGATGTAAATATGCAATTAAAATAAAAAAAATCTAAATTAAATCTCCTCATATAATATTAAGTCGTAGGGTTTTTCACCATTGTAGAGTGCCATTCCCTCTCCGATGTTAACTATTCTCAATTGGACACAATGGTTCATTGCATAAGAAGAGAAGCAACTACTCTATTGGCATGAGATGCTATGGGGTGGAGATGAGGTTGGGCCTAATAACTGTCAGGTGAAGTTCTCAATGACAGCTTCACTCGCACTCAATGATGGGTCTAACTTAACTAGGGAATGAGACCAATAACTATTAGATGAGGTTTCAGGACCTAGAGATCAGATCTACCATATTTTGCTTGAGAAGCATTGAACAAAAATTGTCTACCTATTAGTTGACACATTTACTAATAACTATTAGGTGAGGTAGTATGTCAATTGATGGGACCACAGTATCCACTAAAAATCTTTATCAGAAGGATTTTTATCTCTCTACCTGAAGAGTGTAAGGGATTCAAAAAAATAATGAGAGCATATTTGTTTTAAAAGTCTATAAAATAAATTTAAAATCAAGTATGAATATCTAACTAGAATCTTTACTCTCTGATAGAATTAAAAATTGATTTTCAATCCTCACAAACTTAGAATCAATTGACTAACTAATCAGGTTATAAAGACTGGCTCAGAAACCTAAAATGGTTTAAAGTTTTGAGAAGTTGAGCTAACCGAGATATCCGTATGTCACCACATCATTTGACATTGACCAAAGGGCAATCGATTCATAATCATTGTTTGACAATGATTAAGCACTTGGATGAGCTTGAGAAGCTCAATTTGTCCAAGCACAAGAATTGTGAATGAATTTGATCCCACAATCTCTTACCAATTCATATGGAAGTTTACAATAAACTATCACATGAATAAAATTGATTGCACCTTGGTTGAGTTGGTCACCACTGATGGGACCTCGAAGAGTTCAAGGGGAAGGGTTCCTGTATACCTAAAGAACCTAGAAAAAAGGATAAGGGATATAACTTCATAAGGTATGTTGGATCTACTCCATATTAGTATCTGAGCAGATAGTAAGTGTCATAGAATCTGAGAGATCCATAGATGAGATAAACTCAAAGTATATATGATACATTAGATTTGACCATATTGGATAGGATAAAATAAATAAATTGAAAAAGCATAGCTCCTAGGCTCATTGACTCTCGAGTTATTTTCGATTTATGGATTCTGCCTTTAAGAAAAAATGGCCAAACCATCCATTGTGGGATATGGAGTGAGGACCACTAATATACTTGTCCTGAGGTATTCTGATGTATGCAACCCATTTGATGAGCTGGACAAGGGGTGATTCTCTTTACTTCATTACTTATATTGGTGACTATTCACAGTATGGGTATATATGTGAGACACAAATCTAAAATCTTAAAAAGTTCAAAGAATTTAGATATGAAGTAAAGAAATAAATTAAAAATCTTTAAGGTTCTTTGATGAGATCGAAGAGGTGTATGCCTTAGTGGGAGTTTCTAACCTATCTTAAAAAAATGGCATAGTTTTATAATGGATTCTTTCTAGTGCATCTCAACTTGATGGGATGTCGAGAGCAGAAATAGGACTCTATTCGATATAGTCTGATCTATGATGAACATCACTGATCTTTCTTTATTTTTTTTAGGAATAAGCTTTACTTAATGAATAAAAATTTTCTCTAAATCTTTTCTATCACACCGTATGAGATGTGGCATGTTTAAGATGTTCAGCCCAAATCAAGTGTTGACATGTGGACCAAGTCAGTGGTTTGGTCTATGAGACTTATTTTTCTATTATTCTAAAGAGTTTTAGGAATTCTAATATCTTTCTAGGGGATGATGATGTGATTATGACCTACATACTATGCTCTTAGAAAATAGTTTATCTAAGCTGGAAATAGTAGGAGAAAAACTGAGCTCAATACGAATGTCTCTTAATAGCAATAAGTTATAAAATCTATTCATATTGAGCCAGTACATATAGTCTCTCCTTCATTTCATAATCTCTTGTCCTACTAAAAGATACTTAGGTATTTTGACAGAGGATATCGAGGAAATATTTCTCGAAGGAGATAAGGAATATGAATTTGATGTGATCAAATATTCTTTGAGAAAAATATATGTTTATAAAGGTCGATGGGAGTATTGTCACAATCCTCATATTATATATGGATGACATCCTCCTAATTAGAAAACTTATTCCTATGCTGACATCAATTTAAAATTTGATAGTCTAAACAAATTCCCTATGAAGGACCTCGAGAAGCATCCAATAAAGATTTATGAGATCGATCTAGATCTATGAGATAAACCTAAGTGGATGCTAAATCTTTCATAGAAAATATGAATAGAGGAGGTGCTGAAAGGGTTCAGCATGGATAACTCCTAGAAGGATTTTTATCCTTTAGGCATAAGACTGATCTCTCCAAAAAGATGTGTTCTGAAATATTTGAGGAGATTCAGTATATAAGCTAGATCCCTTATGCTTCGGTTAAAGGGAGCCTTATATATATCTTGCTATGCATATAACCCAATATAGACCTTATTGTGAGTATTACGAGCAGATATCGGTTGAATCCAGATTGAGAGTATTGGATAGTTGTGAAAAATATTTCTAAGTACTTGAGAAGTACTTAGGATATATTCATGATCTTAGGGAGGAGAAGAAAAATTGATGATACAAGGATTTGCAGTTCAGACTTTATGTTTGATATTGATGGTAGAGAGTCTACATCAAGATGTATTTCTTTGTGCAATAAGATTCGGTAAATTAGAACAGTTTCTAATAATCGATCATTGTAGATTTTAGAAGCCGAATATGTCGCTGCTTATGAGGTAGCTAAGAAAGTATTCTAATTTCTTGCAGAACTAGGTGTAATGTTATGAGATGGTACAATACTATTTTTTGGTAACGATGGTGCAATAGCTCTAGCTAAGGAGCCAAGGTCTCATCGGAGTTCTTAGCATATAAGAGCGATGATTCATGACTATTCCAAGAAGTAAGACTTTGAGAAAATGTGATAGGCCCACTAACTAAATGATTTAGCCAGTCAGGACTAAAGTATATCTTAAGAAGATGGAGTTTAGACTTATGGTAGATTGACTTTAGTGCAAGTGAAAGATTGTTAGATGTATGTCCTAGAAGTCAATCAGACCGACATATTAATTTTTTAATAAAATATAATTTTATACTTGACTTAATTAATTAGGATAGTTAATTTTATTCATATAGTATATGTATCCATGAATCATCCAGAGAATTAATAAGATAATGACATATATTCTCAAGAATTGAGAATTTGAAACATGTATCATTGATAGTTAATTCTCAAATTACTCCTGATCGAAAGATCATCATAGAGATGATGAATGATTCGATAAGATTGGTGTATGGATCATTTTTTTTAGGGTAAATGAGTCTCGAGTCTACAGTGTGGAGACACTAAAGCGAGAGTGCAGGTGATTATTAGAGAACAACGGTACTGAGAGTGATCGATACGAGAAGTCTCTTGGATGTCTACTCATTCATCAATGATATTCTCAATGCTGTAGTGGTGTAACTAGTTCTTAGACTTATGGTACCTTGACTGTTCACAATGAGGTTGCTATAGTTTGACTACACCATACTCGATCTTCTAGCCATACGGAGCCTTGAGATGTTGTTGGCTGTAATAAGTTTATTGTAGAATAATGTATACATCTAGATAGGATCTATCGATCTTAGTAGTTAAAGAGTATCCTATGTGATTTATGAGATTGAGTTTGAAAGATCTTGATCAAGACAGTGTGAATGATGAAATTTTTTTTTATCAAGTTTCATAAATGAACTCAAGTTGAATAAATATTACATATGACAAACGATAGGGTTTGATGAGTTTTTCATAACCTCTGTCTTATCAGGACTCACGATAGAAGAACTAAATCAGATGGTAACTATATCTAAAGATTCATTTTTCTATTTTGCTGGAGTGCCACTACATACTGGTAGGCATCACTGGTAGATTATGAGATCAATCAGAATTATTTTGATGGTCAATAATTTTTGATTGATAAGTTAGAATTATTTTAATTCATTGAAAGGAGTTTCAATGAATTAAAATAATTCTAACTTATCAATCAAAAATTATTGACCATCAAAATAATTCTGATTGATCTCATAATCTACCAGTGATGCCTACCAGTATGTAGTGGCATGAAGATCAAAATATTTCTCACTACAAGATAGAATAGAACCTATGGGGTTACACAAAAAAGAGGTTTATTTCTCAATACCAGACAGAATAGAACCTATGGGGTTACACATAAAAGAGGTTTTGACTAATCGGACTGTCAAATCATGATTTCAAATCGTAAATCACAAGTGGTCTTAATTATCAATTTGATTAATGATTGGACTTAAATATAAAAGTTACATAAGAGACTTACTAAGAGTTAGTAAGTTATAGAAGGACTTAATTTAATTATTGTATGTTATTTGATTTGATCAAATATTAAGATTGAATCTTAATTGAATTAAATCAGATTTAATTTGATTAGTTTTAGTTTGAGTTTGACTCAAATTAGATTTCACAAGTCTAATGAGATTAAACCTAATGAATACTTGATCCAAACCTATTTAGATTAGGTTTGATCGAATCTTTAGTAATGTTTGATTGGGATAGGGTCCTAGTCAAATTAAATTAGATTTAATTTGATTAGATATGATTTTAATTTGACTTGGATTGGACTTAACCCAATATAAATTGGACTCCAACTTCTACTTAGATTTGGATTAGTCCTTGACCAAATCAAACAAGAAGATCAAGCCCCTTAATCCCCATGCCCTAAGGGCCTTTATGCCCTTATCTTCTAAGCGTGGAAATGGTTTCACATTAAGAAGAGATGGTGTGGAGAAATATTTGAGAGGGGGCGCACAAGAGTGGGCGGCCACATCTTTGGGAGAGTCCTTTTCCCTTAAAACTCGATCCCTAACCCTAAGTAGTTAGGTTTAAATAGGGGATAAGTTGTGGGTGCCTCTTAAGTGATAAGATCAAGAGGTTTGAACGCCCCAAGGTGGAGATGGTGTGAGAAAAAAGATGGTGGGTGTTGGGAGGTTTTTCAATGTGGATTTGGTGTGGGATGCCATCTCTCCTCATCCTTTCTTTCTTACAATTAATAGTTGGCTGTTGATGGTAACTCTCTCTCTCTATCCTTTATCCAAAGGTTGGATATATCTCCTTCTTCCTCTCTCCCAAACATATCCAAAAGTTGGACATTAAAACTAGATTTGATCTAATTTTTTCTCTCCTTCTTGATCCATGAGATGGACATAAAAGGTTCTCCTCTTCCTTTCCTAGATCTAGTCCAAGGATTGGACAAGAAAAGAAGAAGAAAGAGATTAGATCTCTTGTCTTCTTTCATAGATCTTCATATTTTCTCTTGAGAAGAGAAAAGAAAAAAAAATAGATGTGATTTGATTTCGTCCTCTTCTTTTAGATCTATTTGATTCTCTTGAGAAGAGGATCAAAAGATCAAACTGATTTGACAATCCAGGGAGTGATCTCTGTAAGAGAGCTAGCATCTCGGTGAGATCAAGTTCTCCTGATCAGATCAGTCTCAGTGGATATCTGTAGAGATGGATACTTGTGCCACT
Source organism: Elaeis guineensis (assembly GCF_000442705.2). Lineage (NCBI taxonomy): Eukaryota > Viridiplantae > Streptophyta > Magnoliopsida > Arecales > Arecaceae > Elaeis > Elaeis guineensis. Next base: position 80,369,629 of record NC_026004.2, on the reverse strand, counting down.
ATAATGAACCTCGAAGACATCCATGGACTATCAGATCATGGTGAAGATCTATCTGTGCAAAGATATAAATTTAAATATTCTTCTAGATCTTTAATTTTATATTTAATGTTGATATCTGATATTTTATTTGAGATGTGATCTCTTTATGCATGCTAGTTAGATTAGATCTAATTATTGATCTAAATTTTTAAATCATTCTGATATAAGATTGCGCTGGCATAATGGTTAAAAGTTATACTGAATGGTTGTCCTAGAATAATGTTGAGAATAAAAAATAAAATTTCTATTCCACTACGATCTCTGTTAGATAAAATTTTTAAAATTTTTGTATGTATATCCATCACCATGTGATGTCGACATCCAATAGTGTAGGAACCAGATCTAGGGTTTCAGGGTTAGATCTTGAAAAAGAGGGTTAGATCTTGAAACTTTTTCAAGATCATACAGCGGAAGACTAAAATAAATCAAAATTTATTTTCTAAGATTAAAAAATCCCTAGATCTAAGATCCTATTACATGATTATTACATGCATTAAATAAAAATTAAAATATATAAATATAGCATGAACTACATGTTGATCATATCAACATGTTTCTATACTGCATCTAATGTATGTATTAAATAATAGATCAGATCTATTACCTTGCAAGTTAGACATTCTAACCTTGCTGATCTGGGCTTGAGGATGATATTGCAAGCCGCACACGTTCCGGCCTCTAGGAGTCGTCCACACGAGCCCACGAATCTCGATCAGAAGTCCTGCTTCAGAAAATCAGCACAGTATGCTAGTACTGCGCTGATCCTTCTTTGATGGTTGATCAGGTGCCTCCTTCTTCTTGATTTGGACTCTTCCAAAGATAGAAAGTAGAAGGAGGAGTTTCAGATCTGAGACACTCTCAGAAACTCAAGATGGAGGGAGGAAAGATATGAAAACAAAAAACCAAGAAGAAGACCCTCTTCTTCTTCACATTTTTCTCTCTAGATACCCAAACTTGCATCTTTTATATCTCCACGACCCAAAGGTATTTCTCTCTGATTTTGGATGGCACAAAGGTCTCTCAAATTTCTAATTTTTTCTAAAATTTTATGAAGAAACTCATCTTATATAGAGAGATATGATAGAGTCCTTGTCTAGGTCAAACACCTAGTCAAGGCTTATCCAAACATGGCAAGTTAAGGGACGCCCAACTCTTGAGCACCTCCTTCATATTTTCATGCATGGATCATCAGAAAAGGGTGCACAATGTATACCCTAAAAGCCATAAAAATTCCAAAAAAAATTTGAATAAATTCGGTGCAAAATTGAAAGAGTTTTGGATTTCTAAAACTCTATCTCATAGAATTCGAAATCCAAACTTATTCCTTTTAAATTTGATCCAAACCACCTTCCATGTAAGAAAGAAGAGAGGAGACCTTTTTTGAACGTGGGAGAGATCTGTGAGAGGGCTTTTGTCACACAAAATAAGTGGAGATTGGCGTTGAATAAGAGAGAGGGCGTGGAGAAGGCTTATTGGCGCAAGGTGGAATCCTAGTCTTACTAGGATTCTGTCTTATGACTTGTTTTAATTTGGTTTCCCAAACCAAATCAAATTAAAATTAGATCAACCAATTAAAATAGATCTTAACCTAATTAAGAATCTAATTTAATCAGATTAAATTAGATTTAAATTGATTTAATTTTCTAATCAAATTAGAAATTAGATTGACCCAAGTCCTAGTTGAACTAGGACTAGTTTTTCCTTGCACTTGGCTTATCCAATAAACCAATTGGACTTGATCCAATCAAGCCAAACAAATCTAATTAAATCATATTTAATTAGACTTAATCTCAGCCCATTGGCTTAATCAAATTAAGTCAATTAGCAATCAAATTGCTAATCGATCCTCCTGCAACACTTGCACTGGGTTAAATGTCAATCTATTGATCATTTAACCCTAGAATGATTCTTAATCGTTGATCAACCATCTGATCAGATCATGAACTCTAATGTGTGTGACCTCATAGGTCCGAACCTAAGCCGGTAGCATAGGAATAAATTCTTATACCAATCGAAGTGACCATCTAGCAATGGTACCCGATGACCGGATAGGTCGAATGTGTAGAACAACATCCTTAGAACCCATGCGGATATAGTTTTTATATAATTCATCCCCTTGACCAAAATGATCATAGGACACCCCAGAGTTTAACTGTCAACTCTGATCAGGTTGTCCATATTGTATTTCAAAATATCAAATCTATCTGATGGATTACCCTGGCCAAGGTTTTGCTAAATTGAAATACAGCGACTCATTCTTCTCCAACTCTTGGAGTGGTCAATCCCATCTCGATCACACTCTGACTTCGCAAGTACTTGACTGTGCCCAGAAGCCTTCCGTCTCTGAATTAGAAATTCAGTTAGTCAGTACCAAAGCACAGTGAGTTGCTTGCAAGTCACTGAGGCGATCTCAGGTCTAAGGGACACTTATACCTATATCCCATTAGAGATATTCTCGACAGTAGAATACTCTGGAGTTGGTCACGTTCAATGATGATGTACCCTTATATCTCACCTGTATGCCATACCAGTGTCTCCACACTCCTTGGTTAAGAGGACAACCAACCCATATGGCCTACAGCGACCTATGCTCGATAGAAGCTGTCGTCCTTATTAACAGCCTATCATTTGGTCGTGAACAGTTTTAAGGACTAATCGATAAATCCTCTCTTTATCGAACTTAAATAGTCCTAAGGACTTCATCATAACAACGGAGTTCATTAGAAGATGAAAGCTTATGATGAAAATGCTAAATATATTTTATTTATTAACAAATCAATTACAATACTTGGTTGTTCAACCGTCAACAGCTTGACGATTGGCTTTTTGGGACATATTTTCCAACAACTCTCACTTGTCCTAAAGCCACTCGGCACAGTATCTAATACCCATCTTCGACTTGTGGTTGTCGAACTCCTTTATTGCCAGGGCTTTAGTGAAGGGGTCGGCTAGGTTCTCCTTTCCGTCGATCTTCTGAAGGTCGATGTCACCTCGATCCACGATCTCTCGGACCAGGTGGAAGCGGCGCAAGATGTACTTCGTCCGCTGATGTGCTTTGGGTTCCTTCACCTAGCTATGGCACCAGTGCTGTCACAGTAAAGCAGGACTGGACCATCGAGGGAGGGTGCTACTTCGAGCTCAGTGATGGATTTCCTCAGCCACACAGCTTTTTTGCAGCATCCGATGCTGCGATGTACTCCGCTTCACAAACAGAGTCCGCCACGTATGTGCTTGGAACTCTTCCAGCAGATGGCTCCATCATTCAGAGTAAAGATATAACCCGACACGCTCCTGCTGTCATCATGGTCAGATTGAAAGCTAGAGTCTGTGAACCCTACAAGTTTCAGATCTGACTTGCCATAAACCAACCATTGTCCTTAGTATTTCTCAAATACTTAAGATGGCTTTAAACACTTTCCAGTGATTCTCTCCGGGATCAGATTGGTATCTACTCACTACTCCTAATGAGTATGCCACATCTGGTCTTGTACATGTCATGGCGTACATGATAGATCCTACGACTGAAGCATATGGGACTCTACTCATACGCTCTCTCTCTTCAGGAGTTGTCGGACAATCCTTCTTAGAGAGAAAAATTCCTTGGCCTATCGGTAGATAGCCCTTCTTGGAATTCTCCATGCTGAACCTCTTCAGCACAGTGTCTATGTACATGGACTGGGATAACCCAAGCATCCTTTTAGATCTATCCCTATAGATCTTCATCCCTAGGATGTAGGATGCTTCACCCAAGTCCTTCATGGAGAACTGTGATGACAACCAAACTTTTATTCCCTGTAGTGCGGGGATGTCATTCCTGATTAAGAGAATGTCATCCACGTACAAGACAAGGAATACCACAACTGGACCATTTGCCCATTTATAGATGCAGGGCTCTTCTCCATTCTTAATGAAGCCATACGTTTTGATCACCTTATCAAAATGCATGTTCCAACTCCGAGAAGCTTGCTTCAGTCCATAAATGGATCTCTAAAGCTTGCACACCTTGGACTCATCTGTGGATGTAAACCCTTCAGGTTGTATCATATACACCTCTTCAGTCAGCTCTCCATTCAGAAAGCTGTCTTTACATCCATCTGCCAGATCTCATAATCCAGATGGGCAGCTATTGCAAGCATTATCCGAATAGATTTGAGCATTGCCACAAGGAAAAATGTTTCGTCATAGTCAATACCATAACGTTGACGATACCCCTTGGCAACCAAACGGGCTTTATAGGTCTCACATTTCCGTCTGTGCCCCTCTTCCTTTTGAAGACCCATTTACACCCAATGGGTTTAACCCCTTCAGGTGGGTCAACCAATATCCATACATCGTTGACCTTCATGGACTCCATTTCGATTTCATGGCTTCAAGCCATTTCTCGAATCAGGTCTCTGCATAGCATCCATATAGGTGATCGGATCCTCATTATTCTCATCAAGTTCGATGGGATCACCGTCTCGGACCAAGAAACCGTAGTATCTGTCCGGCTGACGCGGTACTCTACCGGATCCCTTAATGGTGCAGGTATATTGGGCTCCGGATGTGATCTAATCATATCGACTCAGGTTCAGCTATTGGTGTCGGTCCTTCTACCTGTTGAACTTCATCAAGTTCAATCTTAGAGGCAACGGTTCCTTCACCAAGGAACTCCTTTTCTAAAAAGATTGCCTTAAGGCTGACGAACACCTTTTGTTCATCAGCATGGTAGAAAAAATATCTTTTTGTCTCTTTGGGGTACCCTATGAATGAGCATTTGTCAGACCTAGGTCCAAGTTTGTCTTGACTAATCGTTTGACATAGCCGGGCACCCCCAGACCCTAAGGTGTGAAAGTACTGGCTTACGCCCTGTCCATATCTCATATGGAGTCTTAATTACAGACTTACTTGGAATCCTATTTAACAGATAACAGGCCGATTCGAGTGCATATCCCCAGAAGGATATCAGCAAGCTAGCAAAAACCCATCATGGATCGGACCATGTCTAACAAAGTTCGATTCCTCCTTTCAAACACACCATTATGCTGTGGTGTTCTGGAGGAGTCCATTAGGAGAGAATCCCATTCTCTCCTAGATATGTGAGAAACTCACTAGAAAGATATTCTCCTCCTCGATCAGATCGAAGAGTTTTAATACTCTTCCCAGTTTATTTTTCTACTTCACTTCAGAATCGTTTGAACATTTCAAATGAATCCGACTTATGTTTCATCAGATAGACATATCCATATCGGGATAGGTCATCCGTGAAAGTTATGAAGTAGAAATATCTACCTTTAGCACTGGTGCTCATGGGCCCACATACATCAGTATGTACTAGGCTCAAGAGCTCAGTAGCTCTCTCACCTTTTCCAGTAAAAGGTGACTTGGTCATTTTACCAAGAAGACAGGACTCACAGGTTGGAAGTGATTCACAATCACTAACTTCGAGATTCCCTCTTGAGTCAACCTGTTTATTCTGTTCTTGTTTATATGACCTAGCCTACAGTGCCATAAGTAGATATCTGACACACTATCTAATCTAGGGTGCTTGCTAGTAGAATAGACTCTTATCAGGTTTGACCTTTTTGGTCTGGCTCTGCACTGATGTCCTAGCCTGAACTTGCACCTTCTTTACTTTCTTCTTCTTTTCTTCTTCCCTTTCTCAAAAGATCGAGAACCAGAAGATGAACCTCCCACTAAATTCACCGACTCCTTGTGAAGTTGGTGATCCTTCTCAAAGTTCTGAAGCAACCCCAGTAACCCATGGTAGTTCTCTTCAGGCTTTGTCATTCTATAATGAGTGAGGAATGGGAGATAAGACTTGGGCAGCGAGTTCAGTATTGCATCTTTCCAAGCTGCTCATGCAAGAAAAGTCGAGCTTGCTCAATCATTCCATCAGCTCGATCATGTATAATACATGATCAGTGACAGAGGCACCATCCCACATTTTGGCATTGAAGATGGCACAACTAGTCTTGTGCCTCTCCACGTCATCGGGTGTGCCAAAGGCATCCTCCAACACTTGAAGCTTGTCCTTTGGCTGAGCCATCTCGAATCTGCGACTGAACTCGTCGCTCATGATAGCCAGCATGATACAGCGCACCGTGGTCCGATCACTGAGCCACTTCTGGTAAGTGTCTCTGATTGTTCCACGTGCATTGACAGCTGGCTCCTCAGGTGCAGGATCTATTATCACATATAGGATCCGTTCATGCTCCAGGACTATCTTCAACTTTCGATACCAGCTACCGAAGTTGGGTCCCCCCAACTTATCATTGTCCAACAATGATCGGAGCGATAGGGAAGTGGCCATATTTGCACAAAGGAGAACCATAACCTAATTAGTAATTGATTCATTAAACCTAAAGATTTGGACTTTAATCAAAAGGTTTCTTCCACTATTTTATTCGAATTGGTAGCCTCTACCTCCAATTCGAGGAATTACCCTAATTCCTTAGCGGGTACTAGAATCCACTTAGACTGCACACAAGCCCAACTTTGGTTGGCCAACCCATGTACATCTAAGGGTAGGTTCATAACAATTGTTTCTCTAAACAATTTCTAGTAATTTTTAATTTTGCCCCAGAAACCTAATCAGTAGGCTTTGGCCTCCACTGTAAGGATCCAGTTAGGTCCAACCATTAACATGATCATACTTGGTGTATCTAACCACCAATGATTAAGCCCAACTTTGGTTGGCTCACCTAACCACCATTAGAGAGACACTTCCAAGTCGTCATATGATGAGTGATAATTCTATTAGTCAACAAGCACCAGGCCTTTGGGTCTGCAATGATTATTGAGTTAATGGACTCATTATCAAACACCTTAATGGGAGGCTATGACTCAGTTATCTCCATAACTTTATCATTTTAAGGACCTAATAATTTTAGAAGATTTAAATAATATAGAGGATGAAGTCAGATGAACCAGCTTATCATAATCCTCCCACTGGCTTCACCAAGTCAGCTTAAGGGAGACCAGGGCTGGTCTAGGAGCACCTAAATCAGTCACACTGATTTACCTAGCTGACATGGGTCAGCTCGAATAGTCAAGTGATCCGATCAAAACATAATTTCACCAAGAGGCCAGGTAAGTTCGATCAGTGGGAGGGTCTGCCAAAGCTTGCCTTAGACACCATCAGAAATGGCCAGGTAAGCGGGCTCCCAATTAAAAACCACCGGTCTGGTTTACCTTAGACACCAACTGGTTTAATTAGTTTCGATTAGATCAACCTAACAGTTCGTGCTAGACCGCTTAGCCAAGAATCAAGTCCATTTGGTTCTCGTTAAAGACATGGACTTGACCAACTACAACTATTGTAATTGATCTAGAGAATCCTTGACCTAATCTAAGACAATAATTGATTAGATTTAGTCAATTCTCTAATTAAGTCCATCTTTAATCTAACCATAGGTCTAACCCAATTAATGGACCTAATTCCCACTAACCCATTAACCCAATGTGTTATGATTTGTGTCTTAGGTTCTTCAATTCACAATCCTAGAACCTAATCAAACAACTTCTTAATTCTTAATTAAGTTTTGGGCTGAGGGTTGGGTTCGGCTTTTCAAAAAATAATTTTCATATTTGTAAAATAATTTTACAATATGATTCTACCAACCATATTGCATGTTTGATTCATAATCAAGATGCAAGTGAACTAAACATGAAACTACTTTAGATCTAATCTAAACAGGTTCATGTAATTGAAATAATTTTAATTTTAAACAATTTCTTTGCACAAAAATTATTAACAAAGAGATTTTATTTCAGATTTAAATATCTTTTAAATCTAATAAATCATAAATTTAATCTAGATCATATCTAATAAATTTATGATTAAAGATAGATCTACACAAACTAGGACAACCTTTGCACTGTAAGGGGTAAACCTTACAGCAAGACAACCTTGCAGTTTGTGATTGATCTAAAATTTTAATTTTAGATTTAATAATCAGATTATAAATTAGATCTAATCTAAAAATAATCTAAGCATGTATAAATAATCATGTAATAAAGAACCTAGGCTCTGATACCAATTGTAGGAACCAGATCTAGGGTTTCAGGGTTAGATCTTGAAAAAGAGGTTAGATCTTGAAACTTTTTCAAGATCATACAGCGGAAGACTAAAATAAATCAAAATTTATTTTCTAAGATCAAAAAATCCCTAGATCTAAGATCCTATTACATGATTATTACATGGCATTAAATCAAAAATTAAAATATATAAATATAGCATGAACTACATGTTGATCATATCAACATGTTTCTATACTACATCTAATGTATGTATTAAACAATAGATCAGATTTATTACCTTGCAAGTTAGACGTTCTAACCTTGCTGATCTGGGCTTGAGGATGATGTTGCAAGCTGCACATGCATCCGGCCTCTAGGAGTCATCCACACGAGCCCACGAATCTCGATCAGAAGTCCTGCTTCAGGAAATCAGCACAGTATGCTAGTACTGCGCTGATCCTTCTTTGATGGTTGATCAGGTGCCTCCTTCTTCTTGATTTGGACTCTTCCAAAGATGGAAAGTAGAAGGAGGAGTTTCAGATCTGAGACACTCTCAGAAAACTCAAGATGGAGGGAGGAAAGATATGAAAACAAAAAACCAAGAAGAAGACCCTCTTCTTCTTCACGTTTTTCTCTCTAGATACCCAAACTTGCATCTTTTATATCTCCACGACCAAAGGTATTTCTCTCTAATTTTTGGATGGCACAAAGGTCTCTCAAATTTATAATTTTTCTAAAATTTTACAAAGAAACTCATCTTATATAGAGAGATATGATAGAGTCCTTGTCTAGGTCAAACACCTAGTCAAGGCTTATCCAAACATGGCAAGTTAAGGGACGCCCAACTCTTGAGCACCTCCTTCATATTTTTGTCATGGATCACCAGAAAAGGGTGCACAATGTATACCCTAAAAGTCATAAAAATTCCAAAAAAAATTTGGATAAATTCGGTGCAAAATTGAAAGAGTTTTGGATTTCTAAAACTCTATCTCATAGAATTCGAAATCCAAACTTATTCCTTTTAGATTTGATCCAAACCACCTTCCATGTAAGAAAGAAGAGAGGAGACCTTTTGTGAACGTGGGAGAGATCTGAGAGAGGGCTTTTGTCACACAAAATAAGTGGAGATTGGCGTTGAATAAGAGAGAGGGCGTGGAGAAGGCTTATGTGGCGCAAGGTGGAATCCTAGTCTTACTAGGATTCTGTCTTATGACTTGTTTTAATTTGGTTTTCCAAACAAATCAAATTAAAATTAGATCAATCCTAATTAAAATAGGTCTTAACCCAATTAAGAATCTAATTTAATCAGATTAAATTAGATTTAAATCTGATTTAATTTTTTAATCAAATTAGAAATTAGATTGATCCAAGTCCTAGTTGAACTAGGACTAGTTTTTCCTTGCACTTGGCTTATCCAATAAACCAATTGGACTTGATCCAATCAAGCCCAAACTAAATCTAATTAAATCATATTTAATTAGACTTAATCTCAGCCCATTGGCTTAATCAAATTAAGCCAATTAGCAATCGAATTGCTAATCGATCCTCCTACAACACTTGCACTGGGTTAAATATCAATCGTATTGATCATTTAACCCTAGAACGATTCTTAATCGTTGATCAACCATCTGATCGGATCATGAACTCTAATGTGTGTGACCTCATAGGTCCGAACCTAAGCCGGTAGCATAGGAACAAATTTTTATACCAATCGAAGTGACCATCTAGCAATGGTACCCGACGATCGGATAGGTCGAATGTGTAGAACAACATCCTTAGAACCCATGTGGATATAGTTTTCATATAATTCATCTCCTTGACCAAAATGATCATAGGACACCCCAGAGTTTAACTGTCAACTCTGATCAGGTTGTCCACATTGTATTTCAAAATATCAAATCCATCTGATGGATTACCCTGGCCAAGGTTTTGCTAAATTGAAATACAGCGACTCATTCTTCTCCAACTCTTGGAGTGGTCAATCCCATCTCGATCACACTCTGACTTCGCAAGTACTTGACTGTGCCCAGAAGCCTTCCGTCCCTGAATTAGAAATTCAGTTAGTCCAGTACCAAAGCACAGTGAGTTGCTTGCAAGTCACTGAGACGATCTCAGGTCTAAGGGACACTTATACCTATATCCCATCAGAGATATTCTCGACAGTAGAATACTCTGAGTTGGTCACGTTCAATGATGATGTACCCTTACATCTCACCTGTATGCCATACCAGTGTCTCCACACTCCTTGGTTAAGAGGACAACCAACCCATATGGCCTACAGCGACCTATGCTCGATAGAAGCTGTCATCCTTATTAACAGCCTATCATTTGGTCGTGAACAGTTTTAATGACTAATCGATAAATTCTCTCTTTATCGAACTTAAATAGTCCTAAGGACTTCATCATAACAACGGAGTTCATTAGAAGATGAAAGCTTATGATGAAAATGCCAAATATATTTTATTTATTAACAAATCAATTACAATACTTGGTTGTTCAACCGTCAACAGCTTGATGATTGGCTTTTTGGGACACATTTTCCAACAAATAGTTCATGCTATCAAAAATTTATTATGCCCGTAAGGCAATTGCTTGGTGCATCCACATTCTATTAACTTTATTTTTGCTTGTGGCATGTCATCTTCATGCACCAGAGAAACCATTTCTATATCAGGTAATTTGGTAGAGTCTTCTAGGTTAGCATTAGTTCTATCTTTTAAAGTTATTTCCACATCTTGCAACATCTTTCTTTCATAACTTGCAGCAATTGAATATGCTTCTTCAATTTCTCCAACTCAAAAAAAGGTGGATGTATAAACCCACAAGTATTAATCAAGGGTATTCATATAAATATAAGCGTTGTATCTTTTGCGAGAAAGAATGATTAATCTTCTTTCACAACCTTAGCCATTGGATCGCACTTTGCACAGCTTGCAAAGCATGATGGAGCCATTCCTTCCATCCATAGTACAGATCATGAAGCTGACAATGCACTTGGAAAACTATGCAAAGTTGTTGCTCCTAGATTGATTTTGATGATTACAAAACAGATTGAAGGGATACAAATAATTTTAAAATGAAAAAGTCCTTATGCTCTTCAAGGGCAAAATCATAATTTCACTAAAATCATGATTTGATAGTATCATTTTATAGAACAAATGATTTGAAAACTATTGGTGAAAATTTCATTATTTTTGGACTTATATTTTTGAAGTTATGAAGGTTTGAAGTGCATGAGTCGACTCATGAGTCAACTCATGGCACTGTGAGCTGATTGGCACGCAAAAATTCTCCTTGGCACGCTAGTTTTCTGGCTTGGCACGACCTGTGAGTCGACTCATGAGTCGACCCACAAGGCATGAGTCGACTCATGAGTCGACCCCTGCTGATTTGAGCCAAGAATTTCCAGAAACGCATTCTCTGGTAATGCAACAGAAGTCGACTCATGAGTCGACTCCTGATGCATGAGTCGACTCATGAGTCGACCCCTGCGACGGAAAATATCTTCAACGGATAGTTTTTTGCCCGTTTTAATTGCCTTTTATGCTTCCTAAAATTGCTCTAACGGCTCTTTATCTGCCTAAATTATTTTTTCTTGCTTTTAATGCTATAAAATGCTTGAAATGGTGAAAGAAATTGCAGATTAAATAGCAGATCAAATTGGAGAGAAAATAGAAGATCAATCGGCAGATCAAAAGAGAGATAAAATTCATTGAGAGGATCCACGAGATAATTTGAGAGAAAAAGAAAAGAGGATCCAAAATCCACACGAGAGATTGTGAAAGAGATTCAAGAGCTTTCAAAGAGAGGATTTGTCACGCCTATTGTTTCAACCTTGATCTAGAGATCTTCAAAGCTTTCAAGAGATCTTCAATCAACAATCAACCTCTTCTCAAGCATTCGTTCAAGCGTTCATCCATCTTGAGAAAATTCAAAAAGGGGTTCTTCATTTGAGTAAAGTTTTTATTGTTATATTCGCTCATTTAAGGAGCTGTTATTGTATTAATTTGTACTTTAAATTCTCTTACTCTTGTAAGTAATTTTCTTGTTTTTGGAGGATTTCCAAAACAAGGAAAGGTTGATCCGAACCTGAAATCGGAGTGTTTTGGGTTTACTTGTACCCGAGAAACAAGTGATCTAGCTTGGGATAGCTAGTGTCGGAGTTTTCGACGTTTTGTATTCGGGTTGAATACAAAGTATAGTGGATTGAAATTCTCAAGCAGGATCTTGGGGAGTGGATGTAGGTGCAAGGTTAGCACCGAACCACTATAAATCCTTGTGTTTGTGGTGTGCTTTATCGCTTCACTTTATTTCTTTATTATATCCTTACATTCCTGCTTTAGGTAATTAATATTGATTTAAAGTCTTTGTTTTGTTCTTCATAAGTAATCAGTTGGGCTTAAAATTTTTAGAAACCCAATTCACCCCCCCTCTTGGGTTGCATAGCTGGGCAACAAGTGGTATCAGAGCCGGTGCTCTAGCCCTTCTTTGATCTAACAATCAAAGAGCCAAAGATCTATGGCAACCCATGTCGGTACTTCTCTAGCCGAGGGGCAATCTACAAACCGACCTCCACTTTTCAATGGGTCTAATTACACCTATTGGAAAGCTCGGATGAAGATATTCATACAAGCACTCGACTATGATATGTGGAGTATCATAGTGAACGGTCCTCACACACCCACCAAGATTATAGATAGTGAGGAGTCAACCAAACCCGAAAAAGAATGGGATGAGGTTGACAAGAAATTGGCACAATTAAATGCCAAAGCCATGAATGTCCTTTATTGTGCACTAGATGCAAGTGAATTTAATCGCATTTCTACTTGTGCATCTGCTAAAGAAATATGGGATAGGTTAGAAGTAACCCATGAGGGAACAAATCAAGTAAAAGAGTCTAAAATAAACATGCTTGTACATAAATATGAATTGTTCAAAATAGAGCATGATGAGTCCATAACTGCTATGTTTACTCGTTTTACTGATATAATCAATGGTTTAAAGAGTCTTGGCAAATCTTATACTAACAGTGAACTTGTAAGGAAGATTCTCAGGTCACTGCCAAGAACTTGGGAAGCCAAGGTGACTGCCATCCAAGAAGCAAAGGACTTGAACACTCTACCTCTAGAAGAGCTTCTTGGATCCTTGATGACTCATGAACTTAGCATGAAGCAACATCAAGAGGATGAAGTCAAAAAGAAAAGAACCATTGCCCTCAAATCCACAACTTCGCCTGATTATGAAACGGATGACTCTGAAGATGAAGAACAGGATGAAGAGATGGCACTCATCACCCGGAAATTTAAAAAGTTTCTAAGAAAAAGGAAACAGGGGATGAGAAAGAAATTCACAAAAGGGGATCAAAGCAAAGAAAAAGAGAAAGATCAACCTCTTATATGCTACGAGTGCAAGAAGCCGGGACATTTCAGATCCGAATGTCCACAACTGAAGAAAGGTCCCAAGAAGTTCAAAAAGAAGGCGATGATGGCTACTTGGAGTGCGAGTGATGACTCAAGCTCCGACGAGGAAATCTCAACAGAACAAGCCAACCTGTGCCTGATGGCACACGAAAATGAGATAACTTCTGAATCCACTAGTGAATTCACTTTTGAAGAATTGCATGAAGCATTCTATGATTCAATTGATGAATTAAAGAAACTAGGGAAGAAAAACAAAGAACTGAAATTGGAAAATCAGTCCTTAGTAAAACAAGCTGAAAATCTTTCAATTGAAAAATTCACATTGATTAAAGAAAATCAAAACTTTAAGGATGAAATTAACAAGCTGAAATCTATAGTAGATAAGTTCACCTTAAGTTCAAACAAACTAAATATGATCCTTGATAATCAGAAAGCTATATATGATAAGGCTGGACTTGGCTATAAACCCCTGAAGAAACAAAAATTTCTGAAGGATATTTATGTAAATTATTCAAGTAACAAGTCTACAAATATTACTTGTTTCAACTGTGGTAGGATAGGACATAAATCATACACATGTCTTATTAACAAATATGCAAACACAAAGAAAATATGGGTTCCAAAAGGAACCATTCTGACTAACCTGAAAGGACCCAAGAAAGCTTGGGTACCTAAGATAGAAACTTGACCTTTGCTTGCAGGTGTGTCTAGCATCCCAAGAAGGAAACAGGAAATGGTATCTTGACAGCGGATGCTCGAGACACATGACTGGTGATGAATCACAATTCATCACGCTTGATGCTAAGGATGGAGGGATGGTCACCTTTGGAGATAATGGCAAAGGAAAGATCATCGGGATAGGTAACATTGGTATCACTCCCTCCAAATACATTGAGAATGTTTTACTAGTTAAAGGTTTAAAGCATAACTTACTTAGCATTAGTCAATTCTGTGATAAAGGGTATAAAGTAGTTTTTGAATCATCTGTTTGCATTGTGACTAGTCCTATTAATGATGGCATTAAATTTATAGGACATAGGCATGGCAATGTTTATATGATAGATTTGAATGACTTAACCAAATTAGACATGCAATGCCTAGTATCCTTGAATGCTAAAATCAATGAGACTAGTTGGCTGTGGCATCGTAGACTTGCACATATCAGCATGCATTCTCTTTCAAAATTAATTAAGAAAGATTTAGTTCTCGGTTTGCCAAAACTGAATTTTGAAAAGGATAGAATCTGTGATGCATGCCAATTAGGTAAACAAACTAGAGTATCATTTAAATCCAAAAATACTGTTTCAACTTCTAGACCTTTAGAGCTCTTATATATGGACTTATTTGGACCAACAAGAACCACTAGTCTAGGAGGAAAATGATATGGCTTTGTAATAATAGATGATTACTCTCGTTTTACTTGGATTTTCTTTTTAGCTCACAAAAATAAAACTTTTCATATTTTCACTAAATTTCATCGAAAAGTCACTAATGAAAAAGGGTTTTCAATTCAAAATATTAGAAGTGATCATGGAACTGAATTTGAAAATCATGACTTTGAAAATTTTTGTGATGAAAATGGAATAGGCCATAACTTCTCTGCTCCTAGGACACCCCAACAGAATGGGGTAGTTGAAAGGAAAAACAGAACCTTAGAAGAAATGGCCCGTACCATGCTCTGTGAAAGCAACCTTCCAAGATATTTTTGGGCGGAAGCGATTAACACAGCATGTTACATTTTAAATCGTGCTTTAATTAGACAATTTTTAAAGAAAACCCCCTATGAACTTTGGAAAGGAAGAAAACCAAATATTGCATATTTTCATATTTTTGGTTGCCGATGTTTCGTATTAATTAATGGCAAAGAAAAACTTAGTAAATTTGATGCAAAATCAGATGAAGCAATCTTTCTAGGCTACTCCTCCACTAGTAAAGCATTTAGAGTTTTCAACAAAAGAACTTTAGTAGTTGAGGAATCCATACATGTTGTTTTTGATGAATCTAACGATCTTCCTTCAAGGAAGAATGAGGGTGTTGATGATGCAGATCCACTAATAGAAGGTATGAAGGAGATTACTCTGAAAGATTCAGCAACTCCAGAAGACAAAGATCAAGAAGACGAACAAAATGAGAAAGGTGAAGAAACTCAAGAACAACCTCAAGGTATAAATGACCTACCCAAGGAGTGGAGGTATGTTCACAACCACCCTAAGGAGTTAATTATTGGTGATCCTATGCATGGGGTAAAAACACGTTCTTCACTTAGAGATGTACTTAATCATTGTGCTTTTGTATCTCAACTTGAACCTAAAACTTTTGAAGAAGCTGAAAATGATCATAACTGGATTAATGCTATGCAAGAAGAACTTAATCAATTTAAAAGAAATAATGTTTGGACCTTAGTGACAAGACCTAAAGATTATTCAATAATTGGCACAAAATGGGTCTTTAGAAACAAATTAGATGAGCATGGAAATGTAATTAGAAATAAAGCAAGACTGGTTGCTAAGGGATATAATCAAGAAGAAGGAATTGATTTTGATGAAACCTTTGCACCTGTTGCTAGATTAGAAGCTATTAGACTTCTACTTGCATATGCTTGCTTTATGAAATTCAAATTATTTCAAATGGATGTTAAAAGTATATTTTTAAATGGATATATCTCTGAAGAAGTATATGTAGAACAACCCCCTGGATTTGAAAATCATGCTTTTCCTAATCATGTCTTTAGATTAAACAAAGCTTTATATGGATTAAAACAAGCACCTAGAGCATGGTATGAAAGGCTAAGCAAATTTCTACTAAATAATGGTTTTTCAAGAGGTAATGTAGATACAACACTATTCATTAAAAGAAATCAAAATGATATGCTAATTATACAAATTTATGTTGATGACATAATTTTTGGGTCTACTAATGAATCCCTTTGTCAAGACTTTGCTAAGCTTAAGCAGGGAGAGTTCGAGATGAGCATGATGGGAGAACTCACCTTCTTCCTCGGACTCCAAATCAAACAATCAAAAGAGGAATCTCCATCACCCAAAGCAAGTACACCAAGGAACTACTCAAAAGATTTGGAATGGAGAACTGCAAACCAATTGGCACACCAATGAGTCCCTCATGTAAGCTTGACAAGGATGATGAAGGTAAAAGCGTAGACTTAAAATACTACAGAGGTATAATTGGTTCATTACTATATTTAACTGCAAGTAGGCCTGATATCATGTTTAGTGTTTGTTTATGTGCTAGATATCAATCTAATCCTAAGGAATCTCATTTGAATGCTGTTAAAAGAATCCTTAGATACTTAAATGGTACTCAAACTCTAGGGTTATGGTACTCTAAGGACTCACAAATTAATTTATTAGGATATTCAGATGCTGATTTTGCTGGATGTAAATTAGATAGAAAAAGCACAAGTGGAACTTGCCAATTTCTTGGAGTTAACCTAATCTCATGGTTTAGCAAGAAACAAAATTCGGTGGCACTGTCTACGGCTGAGGCCGAATACATTGCAGCCGGTAATTGTTGTGCTCAAATCTTGTGGATTAAGCAACAACTCGAAGACTTTGGAATCAAACTTAATAAAACACCAATAAGATGTGATAATACAAGTGCCATAAATCTATCTAAAAATCCAATACAACACTCAAGATCCAAACATATTGAAATAAGACATCATTTCATAAGAGAACATGTTCAAAACAAAAATATAATTTTTGAATATGTTTGCACTGAAAATCAATTAGCTGATATCTTTACAAATGCCCTTAGTGAGGATAGATTCTGTGAAATTAGGAGAAATCTAGGAATTCTAGATCCATATGCCTAAACTTCTCTTAATTGATATCAAATATTCTTAGAGCCCAATTTCCAACAACTATCCTGGTCCCAAAAGCTCAAATTTATCATTCTAAAAACTTATCATTAAGCAAAATTCCTTCACCCAAAATTTCGAATTTTTTGGAATTTATTTGTATTTTTTCTGAATTTTGAACTTCATGAGTCGACCCCCATGAGTCGACTCAATGGCAAACTTGTAAATCCCACCAACTTTCAACGGGTTCATTGTTTTTATAAGGGTTACTGTTTGTGAGACGACTCATCTTCCCATCGTTCTTCTTCCAAAAGCCATCTTCTCCAACTCTTTTTGCTCCAAATCCAAGGATTAATTTCGAGGCAATTCTCTCTCCTTCTCTCCACCAAAAATCACCTCCTTGGAAAAGGATTTTCTGTGCTTTCTCACATTGCTTGGCGCGGTTGGAACGTGCCCTAGCACTTTACCGAACTTCCAAAATCTGCTTCTTTTCTCCACCAAAATCCCTCTTTATTCTCTTGTGATCCCTCCTCCACTGAATTCAAGTCTCCTTGCCTGCTACTATAGTGGATATGGCTCCAAAGATGAAGCTTCCCCAAAGAAGAAAATCAATCCGTGAGCCTGAAGAAATTGTCCGAAAGAAAAGGCATGCTCAGTCTTCAACTGCTCCCACTCCAGTTTCAGTATCTGCTCAAGGTCCCTCTCAAACCTCCATAAGCCCCAGTGTAAATCCTCTTTCTGATAGAAAAGTAAAAACCGGGAAAAATATAGATTTTCGGTTCTTTGAGAAAGAAGGTTTTACTTTTGCAAGTAAAATTAAAAATCAAGGATGGGAACTCTACTGCTCCCTTAAGGAAGTCACCTATGTTGACCTAGTTAGAGAATTCTACCAGAATCTACATTATGGAAACGGGTCAGTGACTTCAACAGTCAAGGGAATTGATATCTGCTTGGATTCTAGAATATTGGAGAAATACTTCAGTTGCCTAGTGAAGGATACTCATATATGGAACTCCCAATTAAAGAAGAGGGGATCAGAATTATTTTAGGAGAAACCTATTCAGAAGTTTAAACAAATTGGAAGCAAAGATTTTATCCATTGAGATGAGGGTCCTGCATCAGATGGTAACAAAGCTCTTCTTTCCTAGGAGTGGTAGACATGACTTACTTTCCAGCAGAGATGTATGTGTCATGTTTCATGTCATCACTCAGACCCCCCTAAACCTCCCTGCACTTATGATAGAGGCCATGAGAGAAACTTTGAACAGATCCAAGGCACACTTGCCTTATGGTATGGCCCTTACTAGAGTATTTAGGAGGTTTGGAGTTAGCTGTGAGGGGGAGGTACCTACCAAGCTCTCACATGTGGACACTTTCAACCAACACAGTCTGCACCGAATGGGAATTACAAAGACTGATGGTGGTTGGATCAAGGGCTCTGAAGAAAGAGCTGAGGATAGAACTGAAATAAGAGCTGAGGACAGAACTGAAGGCAGAGTAGAAGAAGAAGGTCCATCTTCTCCTGTACATGACTTCAGGGCAGCTTCACCAGATACCCAGTTCATTCCTGATACTGAGGCTGGCCCTTCAGAGTTTACTAGGATGCCCACACCAGTGTATCAGCCAGAGAGCAGAGCACCTCATTCAGAGTTCAGACTGGCTGACGATCAGATCGAGCATATATCACAGCGTGTGGCTTCTTTGCTGTCTAGTCAGTGGGGTAGTACTTCTTTTGCACCTGGAGCCACCTCTTCTGATCAGACCATTACTCCCCACATCTCCACTGTGTTTCAGATGATATCAGACCAGTCCGTCAGGATACAGCAGCTTGAGGACACAGTCTGGAGACTGACTGGCAGAGTTCTTGACTTGCAGGGGCAAGTCCTTGCATTGGCCCATCCCAAGCCACAGGAGTCAACTATTGAGGTCACAGACCTCACTGCAGAGGCTGGCAGACTCAGAGGAGCACTAGAAGGTGGATATGAGCTACTGAGGAAAGAGATCCGAGGATCGAGTGAGCATGCTACCACCCAGTTCACTGCTCTACTTCAATCTGTTTCCAGAGCACTGAACGTACTTGATTCTATCAGACTCACCCTTTCTGTTCAGTCCTTAGCATCTCAGCTTCTCAGCCTCCCAGTTCATCTCGTTCTCCTGCTCGTGCCAGAGGCAGACGGGGTAGAGGACGCACTTCTGATCCATCAGCTTCTCATACCATATCTGATGACTCCGATCCATGATTTGTCTTGATCATTACTAGGTCCTAGGAGTTAGTATTTTGTTCTAGGATCTATACCTTGTGGCCATGTATTGACAATTAGCTGGTTGATTTTTATAATATGAACTATGTATTGAAACAATTATGATTTTAATGGAATCATCTTTTACTTATATTTCTACCTTTTGTATTGATATCGATCATATTTTGGTTGTATATATTCTTCTTGAAATATTATCTTCTCTTTGTTGTTGTTTACTGTTGATCATTGCTATATTAAGGGGGAGCAAATATTTGTGAAAAAAAAAACTCTAAAGGGGAAGAAATTAAAGAATGTTTCAGAAAAAGGAAGAGTTAACCATGTTTGATGATGTCAAAAAGGGGGAGAAATTAAACAAAAACAAGAATTGGAAGATTAAACAAATATTGGAGATATTAAACAAAAATTTGATAAATTAATCAAAAAGGGGAGAAATTAAACAAAAATTGGAGAAATTAAACAAAAATTTGAAAAATTAAACAAAAATTTGAGAAATTTGGTATCAGATAGAAATTAAACAAAAAGCCATCCATCAAAAGCAAAATCATAAATTATGAGCAAAAACGATCAAAACTACAAATTATGAGAAATTAATGAATGAACAATATCAAAAATACAATGCTAAGTACAATGCAAATAAGTAACTTTTAAATTACTTCTTTACATATGCTCTGATTTGCTTTAAAAATTTTTTTTAAATATGCTCTGATATACTTCAAAATTCAAACTTGCTCTAATACAACTTTTGAAATTTTATTTACCTTGATACATCTTAAGAAATTTAACTTACTCTGATACTCCCTAAAATTTCTTTTAACTTGCTCTGATACATTATAAAATTTGCTCTGATACTGTGTGAAATTTTCTCTGATACATTGTAAAATCTTTTCTGATAACATTGTAAAAATTATTTTTCTTGCTCTGATACATTGCAAAATTTATTTCTTTTCTCTTGCTCTGATATATCTTAAACTCAAAATGATCTAATACCCTTTTCAAATCTTTAAGAAAATGGACAAACTATTTTTGCATAAATATTACATGCCAAAAGAATCATACTCTTTTCAAACATATACACCTATAATGCATTCTTTTGAAATTAGTGATTCACATAAATTTTTTGTTCAAATATTTTGTCATCATCAAAAAGGGGGAGATTGTTGCTCCTAGATTGATTTTGATGATTACAAAACAGATTGAAGGGATACAAATAATTTTAAAATAAAAAATCCTTATGCTCTTCAAGGGCAAAATCATAATTTACTAAAATCATGATTTGATAGTATCATTTTATAGAACAAATGATTTGAAAACTATTGGTGAAAATTTTATTATTTTTGGACTTATATTTTTGAAGTTATGAAGGTTTGAAGTGCATGAGTTGACTCATGAGTCAACTCATGGCACTGTGAGCTGATTGGCACGCAAAAATTCTCCTTGGCACGCTAGTTTTCTGGCTTGGCACGACCTGTGAGTCGACTCATGAGTCGACCCACAAGGCATGAGTCGACTCATGAGTCGACCCCTGCTGATTTGAGCCAAAAATTTCCAGAAACGCATTCTCTGGTAAATGCAACAGAAGTCGACTCATGAGTCGACTCCTGATGCATGAGTCGACTCATGAGTCACCCCTGCGACGGAAAATATCTTCAACGGATAGTTTTTTGCCCGTTTTAATTACCTTTTATGCTTCCTAAAATTGCTCTAACGGCTCTTTATCTGCCTAAATTATTTTCTCTTGCTTTTAATGCTATAAAATGCTTGAAATGGTGAAAGAAATTGCAGATTAAATAGCAGATCAAATTGGAGAGAAAATAGAAGATCAATCGGCAGATCAAAAGAGAGATAAAATTCATTGAGAGGATCCACAGATAATTTGAGAGAAAAAGAAAAGAGGATCCAAAATCCCACGAGAGATTGTGAAAGAGATTCAAGAGCTTTCAAAGAGAGGATTTGTCACGCCTATTGTTTCAACCTTGATCTAGAGATCCTTCAAAGCTTTCAAGAGATCTTCAATCAACAATCAACCTCTTCTCAAGCATTCGTTCAAGCGTTCATCCATCTTGAGAAAATTCAAAAAAGGGGTTCTTCATTTGAGTAAAGTTTTTATTGTTATATTCGCTCATTTAAGGAGCTGTTATTGTATTAATTTGTACTTTAAATTCTCTTACTCTTGTAAGTAATTGTTCTTGTTTTTGGAGGATTTCAAAACAAGGAAAGGTTGATCCGAACCTGAAATCGGAGTGTTTTGGGTTTACTTGTACCCGGAAAAAAGTGATCTAGCTTGGGATAGCTAGTGTCGGAGTTTCCGACGTTTTGTATTCGGGTTGAATACAAAGTATAGTGGATTGAAATTCCCAAGCAGGATCTTGGGGAGTGGATGTAGGTGCAAGGTTAGCACCGAACCACTATAAATCCTTGTGTTTGTGGTGTGCTTTATCGCTTCACTTTATTTCTTTATTATATCCTTACATTCCTGCTTTAGGTAATTAATATTGATTTAAAGTCTTTGTTTTGTTCTTCATAAGTAATCAGTTGGGCTTAAAATTTTTAGAAACCCAATTCACCCCCCCTCTTGGGTTGCACAGCTGGGCAACAAAAGTGTGATCCAACATCTAAGGTCGTGAAAGAAGATCGATCATTCTTTTGTGCAAAAGATACAACCCAAATTGTGGAACATCATTATGGATCGGCCACTCACTCTCATATCATGACACTTCAAAAACAACTTCATGACATCAAGAAAGGTTCAGTCTCCATGCAAAATTACTTGCAAATATTTAAAATACTTATGGACCAACTTGCTGTTAGGAAATATGTTCTAAAGCCAATCGTATTGATAATTATGTTCATTTTGTAATATGTATATGAATTATTAATCAATAAATAAAAATTATTTAGGTATCATTCATCATAAAGTTACATCTTCCTTGCTAGAACTCTTGTGTTGTGATGAAGTCTTTAAAACTATAAAGTAATCGATAAAGAAGGATTTATTATATAGTTCTTAAATATGTCTGCGACTAAATCATACGTCATTAAAGACTGATGATGTTTATCGAGTGAAGATCATTATATGCCATATAGGCTGGTTGTCCTCTTAATCAAGGAGTGTGGAGATACTAGTATGGCATACAGATGAGATATAGAAATACATCGTCACTGAACAAGTGACTCATCTGCTAAGCGCTCTACTATCAAGAGCAGCTCACAAAGCATATGCACATAAGTATCCCTCAGACCTGAGATTATCATAATGACTTATAAGTAACTCACTGTGCTTTAATATCAGACTATCTGTATTTTTAATACAGTGACAGAAGGCTACTGGGTACAGTCAAGTACTTATGAAGTCTGTATATGGATCAAGATAGAATTGATTCCTTCGGATTATAGGAACTGATGCATCACTGTATTTCAATTTAGTAAAATTTTGATCAGGATAATCTATGTGATAGATTTGAAAGATTGGAATACAATATGGATATCCTTCAGGGTTAATAGTTTAACCATAGACCGTCCTAGAGCATTAAGGATCAAAAGGATGAATTATGTGGTAATCATATGCAGAGATTCTTGAATATTGCTTACAATTTTTGACCTATCCAGATATCAGAAACTATTGCTAAATGATAATTTTGATTAGTATAGAAAATGGTTCCTGTGCTACCGGCTTAGTGTTTGAACCTATGGAGTCACGCATAAAGTCAAGCAATGCAGGAAAGAATTGACCTAAGTCTATATATTCAATTTAGAAATATATAACTTGATTGAACAAATAGATTAACTTGATTGAGAATTAAGTTATGGGTTATGTGGGATTAAACAGTTCACTACGTCTAGCTAGCACTCGACATGAGGTTCAGGTTCAATTTCGGAGATGAACAAGATTTGATCTATGATCCAAAGAGTCTATAAGATATTAAAATTAAGTATTAATTAATTTTAAATTAGATCTATTTAATTATACTTAATTAAATTTATAAATTCAAGTTAGACTTGATCCTAAATCCTAAATAATTTAGGATAGACAGCCAATTCAAAATTGATTCGAATCAGGTTCGAATTGAATTTGAATTGATCTATATTTAGATTAGATCCATAAAGTCCACTTTTACTGAGAGTCTCTCTCCTCATGGCCATCCAAGAGATGGTGGGGTGCTGGTTGTTGTTGCCCCACACTTCGGTGTAGGCGTGGGTGTATGAGGGCGCCTAGGTAGGTGCTAATCCTTCCTCCCTTAGGACTCCTTCTTTGATAAATTTTGGATTAATTCAAAGTCTATTTGAATTAGAAATCATCGTCTTATGGATCATAAAAAATTATCTATAAATAGGAAGGACCTCTAACTATCATGGCATAATAATTAAATTATGTGTTAAGGTGAGAAAGAGAGAAAGAAAAGGTATGAGGAAGAGTGGGCATCCTCTTGGTGTGTTCCCCCTCTAGCATCCCATCTTCTCCTTGGAGTGAAGGACTCTTGGGCATATCCTCTTACTGGTGTGAGGCATCACACTAGAGGCTCTCTCCCCTCACTTGTTGCCTTGCGAAGGTACTTCAATTCAAAACTTCATCCCGCTTTCCTGCGAAGTTTGACGTGCACGCGAAAAAGAGGGTTTGTGGATTCAAACCTATGTGAGGCTTTGGATTCAGAATCTTTGAGATTTGATTCAAATTTCACTGTATATTAGGTAAAGATCTAATTTTTATTAAGTTATTATAAAAAATTTTTAGATGTAACCCTAGCTATCCACTGTGTTCTCTGATAAAAACAGGCTTTCTTTCCCTTCAATTGATATTAGAGCCAAACGTTGATACATAGATGCATAATTAATTTTTTTTGATTTATTTATATATTGTATATAATTAAAATTTTATATTAGATATTAAATCTGATGTAGATCTATTTAAATAAAATTTATGATCTAATTTTGATTAGATTACAAGAACCTAATCAATAGTTGGTTAATATTTGTTATAAATTTATTATAAAGAATTTTTCTTGTTGCTAAATTTTATTGAAATAACAATCTATTTTAAAATTTATTTTAAATTAATTTTAATAAAATTTTAATATTATTATTTTGATTATGAAGTTAGACTTATTTTAGATCTGAATTGAATCTATTTTGATAGATTTTCAGATCTAATTTCTAACAAAATTTTGCACAATATCAAAATAGATCTAACCAAAAAATTAATCTTTATATGTTCATATATGCATCTAATTAATTTTTTATAAGATTTTAGATCTGAATTTGATATTTTATAATCAGTGTAAGATATGTTTCAGATCTGATATGATGTATATGATGCATCAAATCTGATTAGATTAGATGAAGAATATGATTGATGAGATCAAAATCATGTTCATAACATAAAATATTTTATCAAATTATATATTGATATAATCATATTTGAAATAAGATTTCAGATCTTAGTAGTCCAGTACTCAGATTGATGAGATCATCAAATCATTCGGTCATAAGAGATAGAAGGGATTAATCTTCTTCTCGTCTATTCGATGGATTCTCTTACGATGTGTTAGGATGTCATTGTGATTCGATTTCATGAAGAAAAAGGGCGAACAGATTTTTATAAATTATTTTGATCATAAATAAGTTTAAATTAGATCTAAAATAATTTATGACTCATTATAATAAGATATTTTAAATATAAAAATTATTTTAAAATTTTAAAAGTATGTTACATTAGATGTAATTGATAGCAATCTAAAAGTAACCATGATACATGTGATGTATGTATGAAGTTTAGATCATATTTTTGTATGTTTAATTGTTAAACATTGATATAAAAATTTATTTTCATGATATGAAACATATGGTATGCTTCACATGAAATCCTAGTAGAATAGTTCTACAAACTAAAGTACATATTTCACACACTTAATTTAGAATTAAGTTTAAATGATCTAGATTTGAGAATTAAAAATTACTAAAATATCACATAAATCGATAAACAATTTGTTAGCATGAATTAGATCCTTCTATTGGGTTAGACCTAGGATTAGAAATAAATATGGACTGAATTGAGAAATTGATTAAATCTAATCAAGAGTTGAATTAGATTAGGTCAAATTTTTTTAGATCAATCTCAATAGTTGAAGCTTGATCAAATCCATATTTTTGACCTTACTAAATGGACCATGATCATGGCTTAGTGATTAGCCCAAATCTTTTGGTGGATCAAATCAAAACTAATTAACCAGTTGGTATTTAAGGTAAGTTTGACAGTTTTGATCAAGTAGTTATTAATTGGGAGCTACTTACCTAGATGGTATCTACGATGAGTTAATGGCATATCCCTCCTACAGATCTCACTTACTTGGTCAACATGGTAGATTATATTTTGATTAGGTCACTAGTCGATTCGAACTGACCCATGCCATCAAAATTAATCAGTATGACTGATTCAAATGTCTTTAGACCAGCTTGTGTCTAATCCTCTATATGACATGATGAAGTCAGTGGAAAGATTTATGACTTGTAGATCAATTTTTTCTCTTATTCTCAAATCAATAAAATTAAATCCTCTAAATTATTAGGTCCTTAAAATGATATAGTTATGGAGATAACTTGTTCATCACATCCCATTAAGGTGCATGATAATGAGTCTAATATTTTAAATAGGCATTGGAAGTGCCACACACCTAGTGTCTATTAAGTATTGAAATTATCATCCATCATATGACCATCTTGTTGTGCCCTTTAGATCATGCTCAAGTTGGTCAAGCTACACTCAGATCTGGATATTCGTTTGTTGGATGCGCTTGGTGTAGTCATATTAATGGTTGGACCTAACCAAAATTTTTAGTAGAGGCACCACACGCCTGCTGAAGAAATATCTTGGATAAAATCTAATTGCTAGAAGTTGTTTGAAAAAATAATTGGTTATGAATCTATCCATAAATGCACTAGGGTTGGCTGAGCCACATTTGGGTCCGAATACAGTATGTATGGATTCTAGTACATGCTAAAAAATTAATGTAATTCTTCGAATTAGAGGTAGAGGCTACTAATATGCATAAAATAGTAAGAGAACCTTTAGACTAAAGTTCATATCTTTAGGATTAAAATAATTCATATACTAATAGGTTTATATTTCTTCTTTTTCAGCTATGGCCAACATACTATCACTCCGTTCACTGTTGGACAGTGATAAGATTATTAGATCTAACTTCAATAACTGGTATCGAAAGTTGAAGATTGTCCTGGAGCACGAGAGGATCCTATATATGATTACAGATCCACCACCTAAAGAACCTACTGCTAATGTATCCCGTGCTATGAGAGACACTTATTTGAAGTGGCTCAGTGACAGCACGATGGTGCATTGCATTATGAAAGTAGTAATAAATGATGAACTTAGCTAAAAGTTTGAGGATACACAACAAGAGGATATGATTCAATTATTGAATGAGTCCTTCGGCATCCTTGAGGATGCGAAAAGACATAAAATCTTACGCATTGTATTCAATGTCCATATGCAAAAGGAGACATCAGTCACTGACATGTATCGTACATGATCGAGTAGATTGAATGCTTAAGCAAACTTGACTTTTCGTTACATGAATAGTTACGCAAGGATGCTATCCTCAATTCATTATCAAAATTCTACCTATCCTTCTTGAGTCATTATAGAATGACCAAGCCTGTAGTGAACTACCATGATTTGCTAAGATTGCTGCAGATATTCAAAAAGGATTATCAGCTATAGAAAGAGTTGGTGGATGTAGTGGGAGGTTCGTCTGCAGGTCATCGATCCTCTAAGAGAGGAAAGAAGAAGAAGGTGCAGAAAAATCATACCGTCGATCCCAAGCCAAAGCAGAATAAAAAGTCAAAAGTCGACAAGAGCTGGTAGAATACTTCTTTTGTAAGAAACTGGATCATTGGAAAAGAAATTATCTGACTTATATAGCTTCTCTTGACCTGAATAGGCCAAAGAATAAGAAAAATAAGTAATCAATTGCTTCGCAAAGTACTTATATAATAACTCCTTGTAATTTATTTGTTTGTGATACTACAATTTGAGTATTGAATAGCGAAAGTTTGATTAATATTTATAATTCATTGCAGGAATTGCAGGTCAATAGAAAATTTATTGAAGGCAAGTGGTTCCTGGATATTGGAGATGAAATCTTGTTCCAGTTCTAGCATTAGAAACTATGCAGCTTATTTTCGAGTCTAATAGTGTCATGTTAGATGAGTGTCATTATTGTCCTTCCTTTTTGATGAATATCATCTCTATAGGCCTTTTGACTAAACTGGATTTTAAGTTTTTAATAAAAGATAATTTTTGTGATATCATTATAAATGATACTACAATTATGCATGGACTATTAAAATATAATATATATATATTATCACAGTCTGTTGGTGTAATGTATACTTCGAACAAATGCTCTAAGATAGATAATGTCAGTGATTTCTACCTTTGCTATTGTAGGCTAGGTCATATGAACAAGAACTGGATAGACAGATTAATCAAAGAAGATGTCCTTGAAATTAATGATTGTAAATCATTATCGACCTATGAATCTTGTCTACTTGGTAAGATGACCAAGTCACCTTATAAGAAAAAGGTGAACAAGCCAATGATATTTTAGGTCTAATACATAGTGATGTATGTGGATCGATGAACATAACTATCATAGAAAGATACTATTACTTCATTACATTTACAGATGACCTATCGAGATATGAGTACGTCTACCTTATGAAGCATAAATCCGAATCATTTGAAATGTTCAAAAGATTCTATTATGAAGTAAAAAAATAGACTAAAAAAAATATTAAAACTCTTCGATCAGATCAAGAAGGTGAATACCTCATCAGTGATTTTCTAATATATCTAGAGGAGAATGGGATTCTCTCTCAGTGAACCTCTCCTGGAATATCACAACATAATGAGGTGTCTGAAAGGAGAAATCAAACTCTGTTAGACATATGTCGAGCATTTAAAGATAGATAAGCTTAGACCAAAGTCTGATAAATACTTGTTCGTAGGGTACCTAAAGAAAATAAAGGATACTACTTCTACCTCGCTGAAGAATAAAATGTGTTCATTAGTAAGAGGGCAGTCTTTTTGAAAAAGGAGTTCCTTAGAAAAAAAATTAATGCCAACAAAATTGAACTTCATGAAGCTCATAAGGTAGAAGAATTGACACACATATAATCGAATTTGATTGTGGAATCAAATTCGGAGCCTGTAGAAGCACCATTAAGGAGATCCAGTAGAGTACTGCATCAATCGGATAAATACTATGATTTTTTGATCCGAAATAGTGATCCTATCGAACTAGAAAAGAATGATGAGGATCCGATAATCTATATGGAAGCCATGCAAAGGTTCGACTTTCAGAAGTGGCTTGAGATCATGAAATCCGAGATGGAGGTCATGAAATCTAAGATGGAGTCCATGGAGATCAATAATGTATGGATACTAGTTGATCTACCCGAAGAGATAAAAGCCATAGGGTGTAAATAGATTTTCAAAAAAAAAAGAAGAGTAGATGGAAAGATAGAGACCTATAAAGCCTATCTAGTTGTCAAAGGTTACCGTCAGTATTATGGTATTGATAATGATGAGATATTCTCACTTGTGGCAATACTCAAATCCATCCGGATTATGCTTGTGATAGTAGCACACTGAGATTATGAGATCTGACAAATAGATGTCAACACCACTTTCCTAAATGGAAAGTTGAAAGAAGAAGTGTATATGATACAACCTGAACAATTCATATCCACAGATGAATCTAAGGTGTGCAAACTAAATAGGTCCATCTATGGATTGAAGCAAGCATCCAAGAGTTAGAATATATGTTTTGATAAGGTGATCAAAATGTATGGCTTCGTTAGGAATGGAGAAGAGCCTTGCATCTACAAATAGGCTAACGATTCTGTAGTCATCTTTCTTGTACTATATGTAGATGATATACTGTTAATAGAAAATGATATCCCAACTTTACATAGTGTAAAGCTGTGGTTCTCATCATAATTCTCCATGAAAAATTTAAAAGAAGCATTCTATATCCTAGGGATAAAGATCTATAGAGATAGATCTAGAAGGTTGCTTAGACTGTCTCAATCTACATACATTGATACCATATTGAAATGATTCAACATGAAGAATTCTAAGAAAGGCTATCTTCTGTTATGCCATGAAATTACTCTCTCCAGGAAGGATTGTCCAATAATCCCTCAGGAGAGAGAGCGTATGAGTAGGATCCTATATGCTTCGACAGTGGAGTCTATCATATACGCCATGACATGTATGAGATTGAATATGGCATATTCACTAAGGGTAGTGAGTAGATATCAATCTGATCTAGGTGAAAATCATTCAAAGATTGTAAAGATAATCCTTAAATATTTAAGAAATACTAAGGACCAATGGCTTATCTATGAAGATATTGATTTGAAACTTGAGGGATATACTAATTTTAATTTTTAGTCAGATCATGATGATAACAGAAGCGTGCTGGGCTATGTATTTACCTTAAATAGAGGAATAATTTGTGTTGGTGCAAAAATCTGCTTGCACCGGAGAAGCTGGAGTCGCGGTCACCGTCGGGACCTACAAAAGAAGTCTAAACCGGAGGTGGGGTTGCTTCGGCAAGACCCTCCGACGCTCAAGTCAGTTTTCTGCCTCAACAAGAATGGAGTGCTCGAACAAAATTTTAGCAGAGTTTCTAGATAAAAATGAGAGCTTAGAGAATAATGTATCTGGGGTCCCCTCTTTTATAGGCGGAGGGGGCAACAAACTGATAGCGATGCCTGTAACCATCTGACCGTGGGTCGCCCAGAGTCAGGGAAAGTTTGTTGCGGAGAGTAGTGGAGTGGACTCGTGGCTATCACCGGGGCGTGCCACGTGGAGTTCACCACGGGGAGTGGAGCGGCGTCCATTATCGCGACTTGCCAGAGAATGAAAGAATCATGCGGTATCCGTCGCAGGAAGTGGAGCAGGATCGTGGCCATCATTACGGCCTGCCAGGGAGTGATGGGGCCACGTGGGACCGTCGCAGGAGGTGGAGCAGAGTCGTGGCCGTTGCTGCGGCCTGCCAGGGGGTAATGGCCTATCGGTCAGAGTTCGGCTAGGGTGTCTGACGGAGAGAGGTGGCTAGCTACCCGTCTGAGAGGAGCTGGGAGTCCGACTCTCACAGGAGCCCGGATGGAGTCCTCTTTCAGCTGGAGTCATGGGCGGAGTCCGGCTCCCATAGGAGCCCGGACGGAGTCTGCAGGTGAAGTCGTGGGCGAGGTTCAGCTCCCGTAGGAGTCTGGATGAAGCTTACCTGCACTTAGAGTCAGGGACAAAGTCCGGCTCCCGTAGGAGTCCGGACGAAGTTTACCTGCACTTAGAGTCAGGGACAAAGTCCGGCTCCCATAGGAGTCCAGACGAAGTTTACCTGCAGCTGGAACCGTGGGCGGAGTCCGGCTCCCGTAGGAGCCCGGACGGAGTCTGCAGGTGAAGTCGTGGGCGAGGTCCGGCTCCGTAGGAGTCCGGACGAAGTTTTCCTACAGCTGGAGTTGTCGATGGAGTCCGGCTCCCGTAGGAGTCCGGGTGAAGCCTTCCAGCAGTTGAGGTTGGAGATGAAGTTCGGCTCCCGTAGGAGTCCGGACGGAGTTTACTTGTAGCCGGAGTTGGGGACGGAGCCCGGCTCCCATAGGAGTCCGGACGGAGTTCACCTGTAATCAAGGTCAGGGATGAAGTCCGGCTCCCGAAGGAGCCCGGACGGAGTTTACCTGTAAGTGAAGTTGGGGCGGAGCTCGGCTCCCATAGGAGTCCGGGCGGAGCCTGCAGGTGAAGTCGTTGGCGAGGTCCGGCTCCCGTAAGAGTTCGGATGAAGTTTTCCTATAGCTGGAGTTGTCAGTGGAGTCTGGCTCCCGTAGGAGCCCGGGTGAAGCCTTCCAGCAATTGAGGTTGGGGACGAAGCTTGGCTCCCGTAGGAGTCCGAACGGAGTTTACTTGTAGCCGAAGCTGGGGACGGAGCCCGGCTCCCATTGGATTCCGGACGGAGTTCACCTGCAATCAAGGTCAGGGATGAAGTCTGGCTCCCGGAGGAGTCCGAACGGAGTTTACCTGTAAGTGAAGTCGCGGGCGGAGCTCGGCTCCCGTAGGAGTCCAGGCGGAGCCTGCAGGTGAAGTCGTGGGCGAGGTCTGGCTCCCGTAGGAGTCCGGATGATGTTTTCCTACAGCTGGAGTTGTCGGTGGAGTCCGACTCCCGTAGGAGCCCGGGTGAAGCCTTCTTGCAGTTGAGGTTGGGGATGAAGCTCGGCTCCCGTAGGAGTCCGGATGTCGCGAAGAATCCGGTCGGTGCTGGCGGGGTCCTGCTCGTCGATGAAACTTGGGAGCGTGGCAGGGTTCGGCTGTCTGGGAGGTTTGAAGAGATGTTGTCGGAGGCCGAAAGTCAGTTGGATCCCCGGATGGTCACTCCCATCACAAACTTCGGCTGGGGGGTATTTTATACCCAACACCAGCCCCCCTACTTTCGAGTTCGATTCTCGAATGAAGGAAGTATAGAAAGATTGTCACAGTCGAAGTTGCTCCCTCGATGTCCGCACGCGATCGTCCCAGATATTTTGGCATTTAATGCGCGTGCGTCGGAGTCTTTTCAAATCGAGGTGATCCGAAAAGGCTCCTTTGGAACCTGCAGCAGGATGGTGCCCAAGGTAGGGTGCAATAAAGGCCTGTCAGCTGTCTGCCACTTTTAACCGCCCGCTGTGGTGAGTGGGACACGTGGTGAAAAGAGACCGGCCAGAGGGGATTCACAATCGTCACCATGCCGGATCTCAGGGCCTATTTAAACCCGAACTCCTCCTCCAAGAGTCCCGCTCTATTCGACGGTCTCATTCTGGCACCCTTCTTCTTCCTGAGAACTTTGATTTTTCTCGGTGCTCTTCCCCGCTTTAGGCGTTCCATGAGCCATCCCCATTTCCGCACTTTCGTACTTCTCCGAGTCGCCTAGGTTAGTCTCAGAACTCCTTCCCCTTTTTGCTCTTCCTTCTGCCGTTCGATCTTTCTTCCTCTTGTTCTGAGCATCAGTCCCCCGGGACCTTGTCCGTGATTTTCCCCGATTTTTAGGGATTTCACCTCTGTAAGTGGTCTTCGTGTGATTCTAGATGTCTTCCAGGGGTTCTTCTAGTAGTTCTAGGAGTTCGTCTGTCTCGGTCTCCCAGAGTCCTCAGGCGGTAGATGAACCGTTAGGTAGAGCTGAATCTTGTTCGATTTTTGCACCGGACGCCATCCCTTGTTCTCTGACTCCGGACGAACTCCAACTGATAAGAGTTCAGTACGGGATTCCTCCAGAGTACGAACTGAAACTCCCTGGCCCGTCCGATCGGGCTAGTGCCCCTCCCCCGGCTGCTTCTACCTGTACCAGGAGGCCTTCCGTGCCGGACTCCAGCTTCCTCTGTCGTCCTTTATCATTGCTCTTTTTCAGTTTCTGGATATTTCTCTGGCCTCGGTTGCACCGAACTCCTTTAGGTTCTTGATAGGATTCCTCTCTCTTTGTCATGTAGCCGAAGTCCAGCCCACCCTTTCCTTGTTTAGACACTTCTACACCTTCAAGCATCATCCCATGGCGAAGGATTGGTGGTACTTCTCTCCTCAGTTCGGTAGGAAGGGGTTACTGAAGGGTGCCCCTTCTTCTATCCATAACTGGAAGGGAAAGTTTCTTTATGTCCGATGCCCGACCTTGAGGTTAGAGTTGCCCCCTTGGGGCTCCCTGAGGGACTCCGTCGTCGGGCGCCTAGCCTAGGGGGAGACGACCATCAAGCCTCCCAAAAACTCCTCAAGTATCCCACTCTTTCTCTCCCAACCTCCTGAAGGAGCAGCTTCTGTTCAACATCGGTCTGAGCCCTCTGGATCCCACCAGTATTTCAACTCTTCCCTTTCTTTTTCCCTTTTCTCTCTTTTTCTTTTTTTTCTCTTCTTTTTTTTTCTTCTTCTTTTTCACGCCTTCCTTTTCTTCTCACTTCTTCTTCTTTTCTCTTCTCTTTTTTTTTTTTTTAGGTATGGACGCCGAAGAGGCGCAGATGCTTGCCAGGGGCCTGAAGGCTCTCAAAAGAAAGGGCGCCGTGGCCTCCGGGCCGGCGAAGAGGGCCAGAGTGGAGGGGACGAGTTCGGCCGACCCACCGAGCGACCTCACCGCCGATGTCCTCCCAGACACCGAGCGTCCCACTGTCCGGGCCTCCCCGAGGGGTTTGAGTTCTCCTACCGAGGTCCCCACTTTCGAGACCCGTCCTGAGGAGGTGCCAGGGGGTGAGAGGAGGAAGAGGAGGAAGACCTTGGCCCGCAGGGTCGGCGTCGCCAGGCTGTCACCGAAGAGTCCCGCGACTCTGAAGAGGAGCAGGGGGATGATCCCTTCAGCGATAGGGATCTAATAAAAAAGCTGGTAGACGGGTGCTCATTGCCCGAAGTCGTCCAGAGGATCGTCCGCGTCGATCCTGCACAACGAGTCTGGGACTCGCTGGGGGCCTTCCTCGAGGTAAGCAGATTCGTCCTCCTTTTTCCTTTCGCTTCTTCATTTATTTAACTTTCCAGCCCCCATTCTGACTCCCCTGCTGCCCTTGCAGCTCGGACATCAACTCCTCACCAACATCGAGATGACGAACAAGATGGTGGAAGGTCAGTAGGCCGAGGCTGCCCCCTTAAGAAATGGCCCTCGAGGTGGCCGATCTCCGAGAGGCGCTTGAGAGAGAGAGACGGACCTCGACGGAACAGAAGGCCGACCTGGAGGAGATGGTGAGGAGGGCGGAGGCCGAGGTTACAAACATGGGACAGATCCACCTGATTCGGAGGCCAGAGTCAGCGTGGAGGAGTTCAAGACTTCCACCGAAATGAAGAGGTTGAAGGTTGAGTTCAGCCAAGCCACATTCAATAGAGGGTTCGAGCTCTGCCAGGAGAAGATGGTCATGAAATTCCCCGGGCTCGACCTTAGCTTTTTGGATGAGGCGTCCGAGGATGAAGTCGAACCCTCCACCGCCGTTGCAGTCGCCGCAGTCCACCCTCCAGGAGTGCGAGTCCCCCCGTCGATCCAGAGGTCCAAGACCTATAACTTTATATTCTTCCTTTATTGCCATTTTTCTTCTTTCTTTTGTCTTCAAGAAATGTTTAGTCAATAAAATTGTTCTCCTCCTTTTGGGGGACTTTTCTTCTCTTCTTTTTTATAATGAGCTGCATTTTAACGCATTGACCTCCCGATGGCAGCGCCCGTCGAAGCGCTTCCCTTGCCCCAGGGGATTCCGCTGAAGTCTACAATCCAGCGGCTGAAGAAGGAAGTCCTCCATTTGACAAAAAGGTTGAAGAAGATGGAAGGCGAGCTTCGCAGGTTGAGGAGGAGTCATTCCGAAGCCACCGCGGAGGCCACCTACTTTCGGAATCTCCATGTGAAGGGGATCATGGAGTACAGCCGGAGGAAGGCGAACTTTGAGAAGGTGCTTGAGGAACACAAGAAGAGCGCCAGTGATCGAATTTGGGCTCAAGCTGCCAAGATCGATTCTCTCAGGGTGGAACTGTCAGCTGCGCAGGAGAGGATCGGCCAGCTGGAGGGAAGTTCGTCCCGGCTCTTGGCCCAGGCGATGGCGATCGAGAGTGGTCAAAGAAGGTCTCCGACCTTCAGCAGCAGCTTCAGGATGCTGAGGTGAGCTATGACGTGCATCGGGCTGGCTGGCGCAGGCAGATGGATGAATATAAAGGGAGACTCAGGGTGGTGACCGACGAAGTCGCCCGTCTTCAAGGGCAGCTGGCTGACAGGGCTCAGCCCGCTTCTTCTCGGGATTCCACCGCACTCCAGTCCCTAAGAAGAACTGCCGAAGGGCTTTCTGTCTCCCTCGGGGAGAGGACGGCTGAGCTGCAGCAATTGAAGATCCAGCTGGCATGCGAGCAGCAGACCGTCAAGAACGCGGAGGCAGAGTCTGAGGTCCTGAGAAAGAGGCATCGAGAGGCGGAGAATGAAAGCCAGTGATATCATCGAAGATACATGGAGATATTAATGAGAGAAAGAGAGTTAGAAGCAGAAGTCGGGCGTTTAAGGGATTCCCTGGCGAGGGTCGAAGCCGAAAGTCCGAGGTCGGAGGAAGCCGGGCCCCCTTAGGGCTCTTTTTGTCTTTCCGTCTTCCTATGTATATATTTTTCTTTTGTTGTTTCATCCTGTTCTAATCGTTTTGCTTTTCTTTCTTTAACCTGCTGGGCTTTGTAGTGTATATTTTGTGAATGAAATGAAAAAGGAGATTTTATGTTACCTCATCCACGTGTTATATTAAATTGTCGTCCGTCAAACTTCTTTTGTCTTTAAGACTTGTCCGACGTCGATGTCGTTTGGAGGAGCCCAATCGTTGCCACGCTGATTTGCTTTTCTTGTCGTCCATGGCCGCGGGCTCGAGCTCGATGGTCCGAACTCCGCATTACCTCGAAGGGGTCGTTATTTTCTTGACCGATGTCGAGAGCCTTCTTAGAGGCCGGGGATGTTTGGTGGGAGCTTCCCGTCTTTGTTGAGATGAGGTTCCCTAGGTCTTTGGTGTGGCTTATTTTTTGTCTGTTGCCGGTGCAATTCGGTGCTCTCCTTCTTAATTTTTCTCCTCTTTCCGAGTGAGGGTCCTCCCCCTGCTTTTTGCAGGGTCGCGTAGAGGTGTGGAGGTGCTATTGGGGTTTTTTTTTTTTTTTTTTTTATCTGATCATGTCGGGTGACTAGGTTTTTGTCATTGTCAGGACGAGGCCCTCCTTCTATCTTTGACATAGTCGATCTCAGCTCAGGTTAGGATGGGGTCCTCCTTCTATTTTTGATGGAGCTGCGGGGGTACATAAAGATCGTTGTGAGGGCCTCTCCCCCCATCCGGTCTAAAAGAATCGGATCCTCGACTTTGCTCATGTCAGGATGAGATTTTTTCCTGTTCCTAACATGGTTGTGGGGCATATTAGGGCATTGTAGGGCCTCTCTCTCCATCCGGTCTAAAAGAACTGGGTCTTCGACTTTGCTCACGTTAGGGCGAGGTCCTCCTCCTGTCCCTAACATGGCTGTGGGGGCGCGTAAGGGCATTGTAGGGCCTCTCCCCCCATCCGTCTAAAAGAACCGGGCCTTTGACTTTGCTCACGTTAGGGCAAGGTCTCCTCCTGTCCCTAATATGGCTGTAGGGGCGCGTAAGGGCGTTGTAGGGCCTCTCCCCCCATCCGGTCTAAAAGAACCGGGCCTTTGACTTTGCTCACGTTAGGGCGAGATTCTCCTCCTGTCCCTAACATGGCTGTGGGGGCGCGTAAGGGTGTTGTAGGGCCTCTCCCCCCATCTGGTCTAAAAGAACCGGGCCTTTGATTTTGCTCACGTTAGGGCGAGATTCTCCTCCTGTCCCTAACATGGCTGTGGGGGCGCATAAGGGCATTGTAGGGCCTCTCCCCCCATCCAGTCTAAAAGAATCGGGCCTTTGACTTTGCTCACGTTAGGGTGAGGTTCTCCTCCTGTCCCTAACATGGCCGTGGAGGCACTCAAGGGCCGTCATATGGGCCTCTCCCCTAATCTGATCTTAAAATAATCGGATTTTCATTTTGCTCATGTTAGGATGAGGTTCTCCTCCTGTTCCTAACATGAGCTTGTTTTAATTGTTTGAAGGGGTTATCCCCAATCGTAACAAAGCCCTGCCAAAAGAGAAAGACATGCAAAGTAGAAAGGAATTTCGATTCAAAGTAAAGTCATGAGTAGTGCGTTCACAGATTTCCCAAATTCCATGGTTGTGGAAGGTCTGCTCCTCCTTGAGGGCCTCCGGTGATGGAGTCGATGGTTGCGATCGGAGGCCGATCTCCGGGCTGTTCCTCCCTCCTTGGCGGTTCAGATTGCGGCAGGGCCCTTGGCCAATCTTCTCTACCTTCAGGCCGGCATCGAATGAACTGGTCGAGTCGGCCTCGCCAGATGAGCTCCTCGATCTCGTCTCGGAGCTGGATGTATTCCTCTGTGTCATGGCCGTGGTCACGATGGTAGAGACAGAACTTGTTGGGGTTGCGCTTCCCGGGGTATGTACGCATCCTCTCTGGCCTAGGAAGCTGCTCCCTGACCTCCATCAGTACCTGGATCTTCGAGGCATTGAGGAGGACATAGTTGTGGAATCTTCCTGATGGGGAACCCCGCCGAACTCTAAGGTCCGAACTTCTCTGCCTACGTACCCGGGGAGGAGTATGGACACGCTTGTGCCCAGGAGGGATCAGAACGCGACCGAGCTTCTCTCGATTCTTTTTTGACTGCGGGCTTACTCGAGTCTCCCGCCTGCCGCTCTCTCGCAGTCTCCTCATTCTTCATTTTGAAGGCTTCCTCCGCTCGGACGTATCCTTCAGCCTGAGCCAACAAATCAACAAAATTCCTGGGGTACTTCTTCTCCAGGGAGAACAAAAGGTCATTCTTCTGAAGGCCGCCTTCAGAGCGGCCATTGCTACCGATTGGTCCAGATTCCGGACTTCCAGCGCTGTGACATTAAAACGGTTGATGTAGGCCCGAATGAACTCTCCCTCCCTCTGCTTGATATTGATGAGGGACTCCGAACCCTTCTGGGGGCACCGGCTGCTGACAAAATGGGCCACAAATTGGTGGCTCATTTGATCAAAGAAAAAGATGGTACCCGACTTCAGCATCGAGTATCAATTTCTCGCCGCTCCCTTCAAGGTGGATGGGAAGGCTCGGCACAGAATGGCGTCGGGTGCGCCATGAAGCAGCATCATCATCCGGAAGGCCTCCAGATGATCAACCGGGTCCGAAGTTCCGTCGTAGCTTTCGAACTGAGGGAGTTTGAAATTTGGCGGGATCGATTCCTGTATGATCATTTGAGAAAAGGGAGGGTCAATGCAAATATCCTCACCATAGGTGGGGGGAGTGTGGCGGAGTTCTTCGATCCACCGGTTCATCTCCTGGAGTCTCCGGTCCAGGAAATCCTTTCGACTTCGGGTCTCGAGGGTCCTCTGGCAGAATGGGGGCAGGGACCTTCCAGGGGTGGAGTCATGATCTGATTGAGGGCTCTCCACCCTCGGATTCGTCTTCCCAGGAAAGACGGGGCGGCTGGCCCACATGGCCTGTCCCACCATCAGATTTTGGTGTTCCAACGATGCTCTTTCCAGGCGTACTGATGCCTGCGGCTGCTGCTGCATGGCCTGCACAGCTTCAGTGAGGCCCCTGACCTGCTACGCTAGCAGATCAAATTGCTCCATGCCGACCGCCGTTGCTGGAGGAGGAGGAGGTGGCTAGGAAACTGGATGTAAGGCTGAAGCCTGAGATCTGACCGTGGAGGTCGTGGATCATCGCGTGGACGCCTTGCAGGGAGGCATCGGGCAAAGACCAAGTGGATGAAGGAGGAGAGGGTGCCGGAAAAAATGCCCGAGGGCAGTCCCGTTGAGCGCTCCTTTAAGAACAAGGGGACTGCGAAGACACAGGCTCCTTCCTCTAGCGCCAATCCTGTTGGTGCAAAAATTTGCTTGCATCGGAGAAGTTGGAGTCGCGATCGCCGTCGGGACCTGCAAAAGAAGTCTAAACCAGAGGTGGGGTTGCTCCGACAAGACCCTCCGACGCTCAAGTCAGTTCTCTGCCTCAACAAGAATGGAGTGCTCGAACGAAAATTTTAGCAGAGTTTCTAGATAAAAATGAGAGCTTAGAGAATAACGTATCTGAGGTCCCCTCTTTTATAGATGGAGGGGGCAACAAACTGATAGCGATGCCTGTAACCGTCTCACCGTGGGCCGCCCAGAGTCAGGGGAAGTTTGTTGCGGAGAGTAGTGGAGTGGACCCGTGGCTATCACCGGGGCGTGCCACGTGGAGTTCGCCACGGGGAGCGAAGCGGCGTTCGTTGTCGCGACTTGCCAGAGAATGGAAGAATCACGCGGTATCCATCGCAGGAAGTGGAGCAGGATCGTGGCCATCATTACGGCCTGCCAGAGAGTGATGGGGCCGCGTGGGATCCGTCGCAGGAGGTGGAGTAGAGTCGTGGCCGTTGCTGCGGCCTGCCAGGGGGTAATGGCCTATCGACTGGAGTTTGGCTGGGGTGTCTGACGGAGAGAGGTGGCTAGCTACCCGTCTGAGAGGAGCTGGGAGTCCGGCTCTCACAGGAGCCCGGACGGAGTCCTCTTTCAGCTGGAGTCGTGGGCAGAGTCTGGCTCCCGTAGGAGCCCGGACGGAGTCTGCAGGTGAAGTCGTGGGCGAGGTTCGACTCCCGTAGGAGTCCGGACGAAGCTTACCTGCACTTAGAGTCAGGGACAAAGTTCGGCTCCCGTTGGAGTCCGGACGAAGTTTACCTGCACTTAGAGTCAGGGACAAAGTCCGACTCCCGTAGGAGTCCGGACGAAGTTTACCTGCAGCTGGAACCGTGGGCGGAGTCCAGCTCCCGTAGGAGCCCGAACGGAGTCTGCAGGTGAAGTCGTGGGCGAGGTCCGGCTCCCGTAGGAGTCCGGACGAAGTTTTCCTACAGCTGGAGTTGTCGGTGGAGTCCGGCTCCCGTAGGAGTCCGGGTGAAGCCTTCCAGCAGTTGAGGTTGGGGACGAAGTTCGACTCCCGTAGGAGTCCGGATGGAGTTTACTTGTAGCCGGAGCTGGGGACGGAGCCCGGCTCCCATAGGAGTTTGGACGGAGTTCACCTGCAATCAAGGTCAGGGATGAAGTCTGGCTCCCGGAGGAGCCCGGACGGAGTTTACCTGTAAGTGAAGTCGCGGGCAGAGCTCGGCTCCCATAGGAGTCCGGGCGGATCCTGCAGGTGAAGTCGTGGGCGAGGTCCGGCTCCCGTAGGAGTCCGGACGAAGTTTTCCTACAGCTGGAGTTGTCGGTGGAGTTGGCTCCCGTAGGAGCCTGGGTGAAGCCTTCCAGCAGTTGAGATTGGGGACGAAGCTTGGCTCCTGTAGGAGTCCGGACGGAGTTTACTTGTAGCCGAAACTGGGGACAGAGCCCGGCTCCCATAGGAGTCCGGATGGAGGTCACCTGCAATCAAGGTCAGGGATGAAGTCCGGCTCTCGGAGGAGTTCGGACGGAGTTTACCTATAAGTGAAGTCACGGACGGCACTCGGCTCCCGTAGGAGTCCGGACAGAGCCTGCAGGTGAAGTCGTGGGCGAGGTCCTGCTCCCGTAGGAGTCTGGATGAAGTTTTCCTACAGCTGGAGTTGTCGATGGAGTCCGACTCCCGTAGGAGCCCGGGTGAAGCCTTCCAGCAGTTGAGGTTGGGGACGAAGCTCGGCTCCCGTAGGAGTCCGGACGTCGTGAAGAATTTGGTTGGCGCTGGCGGGGTCCTGCTCGTCGATGAAACTTGGGAGCGTGGCAGGGGTTCAGCTGTCTGAAAGGTTTGAAGAGATGTTGTCGGAGGCCGAAAGTCAGTTGGATCCCCGGAGGGTCACTCCCATCACGAACTTCGGCTGGGGGGTATTTTATACCCAACAATTTGTTTAAAGAGTTTCAAGCAACATATCATAGCCAATTCTGTATGCGAAGCAGAATACATTGTTGCATCCAATGCCGCAAAAAAAATGGTGTGGCTACAAAAGTTCATCACCGAGCTTGGAGTTACATCCTTTGTTGATGGCCTTATCTTACTGATTGTGACAGCACTGGGCTATAACTCAAGCAAAAGAATCAAAGTCACACCAACATACCAAGCATTTTTTACATCACTATTATCTTATACAAGAGATCGTAGATCGAGATGACGTCAAGCTTCAGAAGATTGATGGAAAGAAGAATATAGCTGACCTCTTCACGAAA
The DNA here is from genome assembly GCF_000442705.2 of Elaeis guineensis. Taxonomy (NCBI): domain Eukaryota; kingdom Viridiplantae; phylum Streptophyta; class Magnoliopsida; order Arecales; family Arecaceae; genus Elaeis; species Elaeis guineensis. Next base: position 80,328,367 of record NC_026004.2, on the reverse strand, counting down.
GCTCTCGGGATCAAAGAATTTGATGATCATAAATGGAAGATGGGTATAAGATACTGTTCTGATTGGCTTTAGTTCAAGTAGGAGTTGTTAGGAAATATATCCTAAAGCCAATCGTATGGATGATTGTCTTATTTCATAATATGTATATGAATTATTAATCAATGAATAAAAGTTATTTTGGCATCATTCATCATAAAGTTACATCTTTCTTGCTAGAACTCTTGTGTTGTGATGAAGTCCTTAGAGCTATAAAGTAATCGATAAAGGAAGATTTATAGTATAGTTCTTAAATATATTCACGATCAAATGATACATCATTAAAGAATGATGATGTTTATCGAGTGAAGATCGTTGTATGTCATATAGGTTGGTTGTCCTCTTAATCAAGAAATGTAGAGACACTGGTATGGCATACAGGTGAGATGTAGAAGTATATCATCACGAATAAGTGACTCCCTTGCGAGTACTTTTCTGTCAAAAATAGCTCACAAAGCGTATGGGCATAAGTGTCTCTCAGACATGAGATCACCATAGTGACTTGTAAGTAACTCACTATGCTTTAGTACCAGACTATCTGCATTTCTAATACAGTGATGGAAGGCTACTGAGTACAGTCAAGTACTTACAAAGTCTGTGTGTAATCAAGATGAAATTGATCTCTTCAGATTATAGGAGCTGATGTATCACTATATTTTAATTTAGTAAAATCTTAGCCAGGATAACTCATGTGATAGATTTGAAAGGTTGGAATACAATGTGGATAATCCTTCAGGGTTGACAGTTTAATCCTAGATCATCCTAGAGCATTAAGGGTCAAAGAAATGAATTATGCAGTAACTATATGCATAGGTTCTTGAATATTATCTTACAATTATTCGACCTATCTAGAAGTCAAAAATTATTGCTAGATAGTAACTTCGATTAATATAGAAAATGATTTCTATACTACCGACTTAGTATTCGAACCTATAGAGTCACGCACAAAATCAAGTGATGGAGGAAAAAATTGATCTAAATCTACATGTTTAATTTAGAAGTACATGACTTGATTGAATAAATAGATTAATTTGATTGAGAATTAAGTTATGGATCATATGGGATTAAACAGTCGACTATGTTTAGCTAGCACTAGACATGAGGTTCAGGTTCAATTCTGGAGATGAACAAGATTTGATCTATGATCCAAAGAATCTATGAGAGATTGAAATTAAGTGATAATTAATTTTAGAGTAGATCTAATTTAATTATACTTAATTGGATTCATAAATTTAAGTTAGACTTAATCCTAAATCCTAAACAATTTGGGATAGATAGCTTGTTCGAAATTAGTTTGAATCAGATTCGAATTGGATTTAAATTGATCCATATTTGGATTAGATCCTTAGAGTCTACTTTTACTAAAACTCTCTCTCCTCATGGCCGACCAAGAGGTGGTGGGGTGCTGGTTGTTGCCGCCCCACACTTGGGTATAAGCGTGGGTGCATGAGGGCACCTAGTTAGGCGCCAATTCTTTCTCCCTTAGAATTTTTTTTTTGATAAGTTATGGATTAATTTAAGACCTGTTTGAATTAAGAATTTTAGTCTTATGGGTCATAAAAATTATCTATAAATAGGGTGGACCTCTAGCTTTCATGGCATAACAATTAGATTGTGTGCTAAGGCAAGAAAGAGAGAAAGAAGAGGCATGAGGAAGAGTGGGCTCCTCTTGGCATGTTCCCCTTTGGTGTCCCATCTTCTCCTTGGCATGAAGGACTCAAGTGTCCCCTCTTGCTGTGTGAGGCATCACACCAGAGGCTCTCTTCCCTCTTTTGTTGCCTTGCGAAGGTGCTTCAATCCAAAGCTTCATTCTGCTTTTCTACGAAATTTGACCGGCGTGCGAAGTAGAGGGTTTGTGATTTCAAACCTACATGAGGCTTTGGATTCAGAATCTTTGGGATTTGATTCAAATTTCATTGCATATCAGGTAAAGATCTAATCTTTATTAAGTTGTTATAGAAAATTTTTAGATACAACCCTGGCTATCCGTTGTATTCTCTGATAGAAACAGACTTTCTTTCTCTTCACTTGCTGCCGCTGGTTTTGTTGTCTCGAATGATGAACTTCTTTTATGCATTTCGGATGGTTTGCCCCCAATACATCATTCTATTACATTTATCATTCAAGATAGAGCTTGAACCTTATCTATCTCTCTATTGATTTATAATGAGATTTCTTGAAGAAGAGACTCATAGACTAAAGTACTACCTTTGCTGCCTAATGTTAAAACTTCAACAAATCTCATAGTTCTAGTACTTGGCCCAATCAATTTCATAGGTTAGGTTTAGTTCAAGACTAAATCAATGCTACAATACCCATGGAGTGCAGCCTAACAACCAATTAGAGCCACAAACTTGCCCGTTGCAGTCGCATAATAATGCCAATGTAGTTAGGTCCTCATCTAGGCCAACTTGTTAGATCTGCAAAAAAGTGGGCCACTCTGCCATCGATTGCTATAAACGCATGAAGTTTGCTATATCAAGGATGGCATCCTTCTTAGAAATTGGCAACTATGGCAGCTTCTCATAATATAATTGATGATACCACTTGGTATTCTGACATCAGAGCGAGACATCACATTACATCCAACCTTGTAATTTGTCTATCTCATCTAAGTATGGTGGTTCCAACAAGGTTCAAGTTGGTGATGGATGAGGTTTGTTTATTTCTGTTATTGGATCATCTTCTATTTTATTCCCAAATACTACATTTCATCTAAATCATATTTTACATTGTCCCAATGTGTCTTTCAACTTACTTTTAGCCAAATAATTTTCCAACTTTGTTTTTGATGATTGTGTTTTTTTTGTGAAGGACAAAATCACATGGAAGATGATCAACCAAGGAATAATTGAGAATGGGCTTTACACATTTCACTTATCCTTGCAACCTATCGTCTATCTTGGATGCTATGTTTCCAATGATTCATGGCACCATCTCCTTGGACACCCTTCCAAATATATCCAATCGGCCATTTTCTCCTATATTTCACTTGCTAATAAAGAAGAGAAACAAATTTGCTCATCATGTCAATTAGGCAAGATTTGCAAATTGTGATTTTTAGTTCTAATTTTCATTTCTCATAAACCTTTGGAATTGATACATTATGATGTTTGGAGTTCCACACCTGGTTTATCTTGCTCAAAATTTTAAATATTATGTTTTATTTGTTGATATTTTCTTTTATTATTCATGGATATTTTCTATGCATTTTAAATTTGATTTTTTGTAATAGTGAATTCCAAAATTAAAATTTTTTTTTAGAGCCGATGTGATGATGAATTCACTAGTAACCATTTTGCTTATTTTCTCGATACTCGTGGTATCATCTATCATTTATCTTCTCCTCATGCACCCGAGCAAGATGGTGTGGTTAAGGTAAATATTGCCATATTATTGAAATTGGGCCCTCTTTTGGCACACTCATCACTTCATTAAAATTTTGGTTTGAAGCATTTGATACTGCTATTATATTTAATCAATCGAATGCCACTAGCATCCCTACTGAAAATATCTCCTTATGAAGCACTTTTCAAATCTCCTCCTGAGCATCATCATTTAAAGGTTTTTGTTTGTTTGTGTTGCCCTTGGCTGAAGCCTTATACTCAATATAAACTAGAGTTTTGCTCTGCAAAGTATTTTTCTTAGATTTAGCTCTCGACATAAAGGATATGTTGGTGCAGAATTCCACCGACATCGGACAAGCTGGAATCGAGAGGATCGCGTCTGCCACCAGGACCTGCAAGGAAAGTCTAAACCGGAGTTGGGGGTGCTCCGGCAAGACCCTCCGACGCTCAAGTCAGTACTCTGCCTCAACAAAAATGGAGCACTCGAATAGAATTTTAGCAGAGTTTTGAGATAGAGTTTAGAGCTTAGAGAAGAACGTATCTGGGGATCCCTTTATATAGATGGAGAGCGTAACTGATCGACAGCGACGTCTGTAACCGCCTGGTAGTGGACCGTTCGTGGCCACGCGGAGTTTGTTACGGAGAGTAGTGGCGTCAGTGGACCGTTCAGAGCCACGTGAAGTTTGTTATGGAGAGTGGAGTGATGTCCGTTGTCATGACTTGCCAGAGAGTGGTGGGGCCACATGAAATCTGTTACAGAGAGTGGAGTGGGGTAGTGGCCATTGTCGTGACTTGCCAGAGAGTTCGGGCCTGATGGCTGAAGCTTGATTGGGACGTCTGATGGAGCAAAATGGCTCTCTATCTCTGCAATCTAAGAGAGGCTCGGATGTTTTCAAGGTTGCTGACGAGTCCACTATTGTCGGGTGCCTAGAGCACTGATGCTGCAGGCGGAAGTCATCTGCTGTAGAAGCTCGGACGGAGACTTTCTATTGGGGAAGTCTGGTTTCATGAGGAATCTGACAGAGGGTCGACTGACAGTGGACTTCGGATGACATTGTGGAGGTTCGTCTGCTGGAGGAGTCTTGAGGATACTGTGGAAGGTCGAACATTGGAGGAGTCTGGGATACAGTTCTGCTGTAGAAGTTCGACGGAGTCCAGCTCTCATAGGAGTCGAAAGGAGGTCGCTTATTGTAGAAGCTCGGTCGAAGATCAGTTGTCGTGGAAGTTTGGATGGAGACTTCTTATTGTAGAAGTCCCACCTTTGGAGAAGCTCAGTCATTGACGAGGTCTGGAAGAAGTTCAGAGTAGAGATCCGGTGGAGCCTATCCATCGTAGAAGTTCATCTAGAATTTGTATGATGTAGAAGCTTGTCTGAAGATTTGCTGCTGAGAGGTCCGATTGCACAAGCAATCCAGCTGAAGGTCAGCTGATAGAAGAGTTCGGAAGGCGTTATGAAAGTTCGTTTGCTGGAGGAGTCTGGAGGATCCTATGGAAGTCCGACTGGCATTGTTGAAGTCCGGCTGATGCTATTGGAGGTTGATGGCTGGAGAGGTATGGAAGATACTGGAGGCAGTCGGCCATGGTAGAAATCCAGCTGATGGAGCCCATCCGTTGTAGAAGTTCATCTGGAATCCATCCGCTATGGAAGTTTAGATGGAGTCCGATTCTTGTAGAAGTCCGGATGGGGATCGCTTATTGAAGAAGCTCGGCTGAAGTCCGCCTGTAATAGAAGTTCAGAAGGAATTCATTTATAGTAGAAGCTCAGATGGAATTTGCTTACAGTAGAGATCCGGAGTAGACCGCTTGTAGTAGAAGTTCGGCTGAAATTCGGAAGGCGGTCGACCACCGTAGAAACTTGGATGGAGTCTGGTTACTGTAGAAGTCCTACTGCTGAAGAAGCTCGATCATTGACGAAGTCCGAAGGAAGTTCGGAGTAAAGTCGATCATGGCTGGGAGAAGTCTGGAAGAGATTCGGAGAATAGTCGATCACTATAGAGAATTGGCTGAAAGTGAAGCTCAGAGAGCATTTGGAACAGTCCGATAGATAAATGGAGAAGCTCATTGTTGGAGAAGTCCGAATGGTATTATGGAAGCTCGGACGATCGGAGAAGTTCGAAAGATGCCACACAAGGTCGGAAGCGGAAGAGCCCTGAAAGGGTCGGCCTTTTACGAACTTTGGCTGGGGTTATTTTATACCCAACACCAGTCCCCCTACTTTCGAGTTCGGGTTTCGAATGAAGTACAGAGAAATTTTGACAGCCGAAGTTGCCTCCCTCAATTTTCGTACTCAGTTGTTTCCAAATATTTTGGCATTTGGCACGCGGTGTTGGAGCCTTTTTCAAATCGAGGCGATCTGAAAAGATTTTTTTAAAATTTTCACTGGAGCGTTGCTCTAGGTATGGCGCAATAATGGATCTGTCAGTTGCCAGCCGCATTTAGCCGCCTGCCATGGCGAGTGGGCCACGCGGCGGTTATAGATCAGCCAGAGGAAACCTACAGTCATTATTGCACCAGACACCATCGCCTATTTAAACCCGCCTCCCTCCTTCAGAGATCTCACTTTGCCTGAGAGTTTCTTCAGTCCCTCCTTCTTCCTGAGAGTTTCGTTCTTTCTCAGCGTCCTTCTCGGCCTTAGGCATTTTTTGAGTCGTCCCCATCTCTGCATCCTTCAGACCAGCCTAGGTTAGCTCTAGAACTTCTCTTTTTTTGCAGCTCTTTTCTAAACTATGCCGATCTTCTTTCATTGCAGATATGGATGCGGATGCGGCTCGGATGTTAGCCAAGAGTCTCAAGGCCCACAAGAGGAAAGGCGCTGCAACATCTAGATCGGCGAAGAAGGCGAGGGTAGAGGAGACAGATCCGATCGTGCTTCGCCTTGATCGTCCAGAGCCCGTGCTTATGGTACATCTTCGACCGTGAGTACTTCCCGATCCCGTGGAAGGGGGAAGCAGAAGGGGACTGGGAAAAGAAGTCAGGTACTTAAAGTAATCCTTGATGATGGCTGGAACCGAGAGTTCGAAGTCTGATAAAGTCGAGCTTCCTTAGAGCTTTTTTGCCTTTTATTCTATGTATTCCTTTCCTTTCTTGTTGATCTTTTTTTTTTGACCTTCAAAGGCTTTGTAATGCGCACTTTACTAATGAAATGAAAAAGAAATTTTCTATTACCTTATCCATTCTTGCATTAAGTTATCGTTTACCGAACTTCTTTTATCTTTTGTCTTGTTCGATGTCGACATTGTTTGAAGGTTCCTGATCGTCGGCATGTTGATTTGCCCCTTTTGTTCATGACCGAAGGTCTTTTCGAGGCCACTCGAGTTTGACGTTTCCTCTCAGTGCTTGAGCTTGGGGGCCCGAACTTCTCGTTACCTTGAGGAAGTCATTTTCTCCTGTCGGTATTGGGTTCCCTCTTGGAGACTGAGAATTTTTGACAAGAGTCTCCTTCCTCATTGAGATGAGGTTCCTTATGTCTTTGATGTAATTTGATTTTTCCTTATCACTGGTGGGGCTCACCGCTTTTCCTTTTCCTCTCTCTTTTATTTTTTGTGTTCGAGTGAGGGTTTTCCCTCTGCCCTTAACGGGGTCGTAGAGTGTAGGGAGCCATTGAGGAGGCTTTCCTCCTCGTCCAATCTTGATCACCGGGTCTTCATTTGTGTCAGGATGGGATTCTCCTCCTTTTCCTGACACAATCAATTTCAGCTCATGTTAGGACGAGGTTCTCCTCCTGTTCCTAATAGGACTGAAGGGGCACGTAAGGACCATTGCAAGGGCCTCTCCCTCCATCCGGTCTCTAAATAATCGGACCTTCGACTTTTGCTGATGTTAGGACGAGGTTCTCCTCCTGTTCTTAACATGGCTGTGGTTGCACATAAGGGCCGTTGTAAGGGCCTCTCCCCCATTCGGTCTTTAAATAATCGGACCTTCGACGCTCATGTTAGGATGAGGTTCTCCTCCTGTTCCTAACATGGCTGTGGGGGCACATAAGGACCGTTTAAGGGCCTCTCTCCCTATCCGATCTTTAAATAATCGGACCTTCGACTTTGCTCATGTTAGGATGAGGTTCTCCTCCTATTTCTAACATGGCTGTGGGGGCACATAAGGGCGTTGTAAGGGTCTCTCCCCCATCCGATCTTTAAATAATCGGGCCTTCGACTTTGCTCATGTTAGGACGAGGTTCTCCTTCTGTTCCTAACATGGCTGTGGGGGCACATAAGGGCCGTTGTAAGGGCCTCTCCCTCCATCCGATCTTTAAATAATCGGACCTTCACTTTGTGATGCGTAATCATTGATAGCACCAAAAATAACTTTACTCACTACGTAGGTAGGATGAGTCGAGATCGTATCCTCAGGGACCTTGGGCTAAGTTGAGATTACAAAATAAAAGAAAGAAGCGTTGTTTTGATTTAGAAAATAAATTATCTTAAAATTTATGTACTTAGAAAAAAAAGAGCTCAGGAGTTTTGAATTAATTTGCACTAGCAGAGTTGTATCTCTTTTTTAATTAAATAGATACGATTAATCTTAGGAAAAATACCTATCTTCCTCGGCACGCCCCATATCCGTAGATCATGGTGCGTCTCCGAAAAGTACTAGGTAAACAACTCTTCTTCCCTCGGCATGCCCCGTATCCGTAGATCACGGTGCGTCTCCAAAAAGTAAAAGTTGTTTCTAATATTAATCTAACAAGAAAGCATAAATAAAAGCATATAAAAGAGAGCAAATAAAGAACTCATGACGATTTAAATAAAAAGCATAATCTTTATTGCATATAAAAAATTACAAGAAAGTTTAGAACAATAAACCATCTCTGTGTCGTTACAAAATTTTTCTCCACTCCCGAGACTGCTAGCTTAGCTGCTCATGAAGTAGTCCCTTTCTATTCCTCTATGCAAGGCTCTAGAAGAATTTCTGGGCTCTCCCTCCAATGGAGTACAAAATATTTTTATAGGTGTTAGGGGGGAGGAGTTTTACATGATTTTCTGATGTGGGACTAAAGAAAATACTAAGGACTAAAAGATGGATGGATGAGATGGAAAGATCACAATAGATAAAGAAAATACAAATTTTTCCTCTTGAAGTATTTTCAAATATCATATTTTTTTCCTTTTAATAAGCATTTGTTCGTCACTGTGTCCACAGCATCAAATTCCCATGAACCTGCCTGCCTCGCGCCCGCGCCCACGCCCGCTGCCTTGCCCACGTTGCTTCCGCGTCGCGCCCGCTGCCTCGCCCGTGTGAGCCTTCTGCACCTCGCGCACGCGTTAACGCTTCAAAAAAAAAAAATTTATTTCAAAAAGAAACTTTTGTTTCTTTACAATTACATCTATATCCTTTTGGGTTCCTTGCATAGTATTTTCATTTTCTATAATACCGTATGCATCCTTCTTTTATTTTAATTTTATTTTAAGTCTAATTTTCTTCAAACTTGAGTCTTTTTGATCTATGAATCGGACTCTTTGTATCGACGATCATCTTTCCTGTAAATCATAAAAAGAAGCATCAAATTCTTAATAAATAAAATAAATTAAATATGATTTTCTACTTTAAATGACTTAAATTAAGTATTTATCACACCCCCCAACTTGGATTTTGCTCGTCTTCGAGTAAAATAGATATATCGGTATTGTGTACCGACTCGGTCTTGAATTAAAAGTTAGGTTAGGCATCCCAAAAGGTAGATGATACCTGATCAGACCATTAAAGAGATACTTCATTGGATTATCAATTTGACCCAATTAGTGGCTGAGTATTAACTAAAGAAATTTCAAGAGCTTTTCTTTCACCAACTCCCCACTTTACTCTTTAAATCCTCTAACTTAATGTGAGAGGGGTTTATTATCTTCTTGCAATTTAGTCTCCTTATTATCTTTTTTTTTTTAACATTGCCTACCTTTTTACGCAAACCACAACACTTACTTAGGCGAAGGGGCCCGGTTACTCAGTAGGAAACCAATTTTTTTTTTTAATAAAAAGCATATTTTAAGGAAAATTTTTGCATACCTCAACCTTTCCACCCAATCTCTCATGAAGCAGATTCTTTATTGAGATCAGTAAGAAGAGGGTTGTAGAATCACTCTTAAAATTTGATCTAGTCCAAACCCTATCATTCATTGAGTTTTCTTAATAATTTATTCCTTGGTATCTCTAAAATTATCTTGACCGTTAATCATTCATTTATTAGGATGCCTAATTGACTCTTAATCAAAATAAAATTTGGATACACAAAACTAATTATTTATGACCATACTCGAGGATTTGATTAATTTTTATTTCCTTCCCCCCAACTTAATCTACATTATCCTCAATGGAGTAGAAAAGCAAAGAAAATAAAAGGAGAGAGTGCACTTGGGATAATTTTGCTTCGGAAGTTGAAGATAGCTTCATTGATTAATAGGCTCTTGTTCTAAATTCTTGTAGCTGCAGTAAAGTAAAAAAATATATATATATAATGTTGGGTTGTCTTCCAAAAAGTGCTAAGTTTAACGTCTTCAGCCAGACGTCATATGCAATAAAACCAACAAAAGGTGGACAATGGCTCATACTTGATTGTCCATGGAGGAGTGGTTTTATCGTGTGGTGTATCCAACAAGGTGTTAACTTCTTTCATATATCCCTCAAAGTCATACACTCCAAAGTGAGCCAAGCAAATATCTAAGGGGTCTGGTGCTAGAATTATGGGTGTTGCATCTTCTATAATATCTTCTAGTGTATCCACTTCGAAGCAACTATCCATTGATGGTCCTTGGGAAGTACCAAACACATTCAGTCTCGATTTCTTATTCCCAAACGATACATCCATGACTCCTGTCCTACAATTAATGCATGCATTTGCCGTAGCTAGGAAGGGTCGTCCTAAAATAATGGAAATTTATCTTGGGTCGCCACTTAGTTCCATGTCGAGAACCAGAAAATCAACTAGAAAGTAAAACTTATCTACCTTGACCAAGACATCCTCAAGCATTCCACGTAGTTCCTTAATTGATCGATCGGCTAACTGCAGTGTGACTGATGTGGGTTTCAGTTCTCCGAATCTAAAAAGTTCATACACCGAACTAGGTAAAAGATTCACACTTACTCCTAAGTCCAGAAGAGCTTTTTCAATGTGATAATCTCCTATAACACAGGAAATGATGAAGGCTCCTGGGTTCTTAAGCTTTGGAGGAGTGGCATGCTGGAAGACAGAACTAGCCTGTTCAGTGAGGCATACTTTCTTTAGGATTTGTGATCTAGATTTACGTTTTTGGGTGCACAAATTCTTCAAAAATTTGGCATAAGCAGGGACCTATTTGATTGCATCTAGAAGGAAAGATTAATTTGGACTTGCTTAAACAATTTCAACATCTCATCGAGTCTTCCTCCCTTCTTATCTGTAGGAATAGGGGCTTTCAGGGCATCTGAAAATGGGACTTTAGGCAAATAAGATGATTCTGGTGCAGTTGGTTCATTCTCTATTTTAAGGTCCTCCTTGTTCTTGGGTGATTTGGATCCGGTTAGAGGTTTAGGGTTGTCTCATTGGTTTTACTAGTGTGTTCAATGACCTTCCCACTTCTCAGACTCATGATTGATTTGGCATGTTCAGAAAAAGCTTCTGGGGTATTAGAACTCTCAATCACAAATTACCCTCTTGGGTTGCTCTCAGGTTGGCTAGGTAATTTTTTTCCTTCCCTCCTACTGAATGCAGTCGCTAGTTGACCTATTTGGATCTCTAGCTTAGCAATGGATTGTGTGTGGGAGTTAAGGATCTGAGTGTTGACTTCTAATCGTTCTAGTGCTTTCAAAACTTTTTCCTCAAAAGCTGAGCTGTGACCAGTAGTAGATGGTTGAGGAGCATTTTAAATTGATGGTATGATCCATGCCTATATGTTGGGTCCTGATATTAAGGTCGAGGTGCGGCAGGGTCAACCATTGGTTGTGGTCTCCAGGAAAAATTTGGATGGTTTCTCCAGCGGGGTTATAAGTGTTCGAATAAGGATCGTTTCCTGATCTGTGAGCTTGTTGGACTTGAGCTTGCTGAACCTGCTCGTGCACAAACTCAGGAAATTGAGGTGCGGCTGGGCATTCACTAACAAAATGGTTTGGACTTGCACACAATGCATAAACTTCTTGGATTGGGTTAGGAGAATCGGGGATTGTCCAGTATTTAGAAGATGGTTTAATTTTTGGGACAGTTCATCTACCTTACTGTGGATATCCATGACGTTTTCAATCTGATAAATTCCACTTCTTTTTTGTTGAAGCATGGGTTGTTCTCTAGAAGTGGCAGACATATGATGTAGGAAATTCTCACTGAATGTTTCAAAGAGCTGCCAGGCTTCATCTTCACTCCTTAGCAGGAATGTCCCACCACATGATGCATCAACCATTTGTCGATGTTTCTCCGATAGACCATCATAAAAATACTACAAAGTTGCCATTTAGGGACAGCATGGTGTGGACATTTACGAATGAGGTCCCTTAACCTTTCCCATGTCTCATGAAAAAGTTCACCCTCCAATTGGAAAAAACTGGTGATAGCTTTTCTAATTTGATTTGTTTTTCTGATTGGAAAGTATTTTTTGAAAATTCTCTGAAGCTGATCCCAAGTTGAAATGGTTATAGAGTCTAAGGAGTTTAACCAATGTTTGGCTTTGTCCTTAAGTGAGAAAGGGAACGGTTTCAACCTAAGGGCATCATCTGAGAAGTTTTGAATTTTTACTGTGGTATAAATTTCAAAAAATTCATCCAAGTATTTGTATGAGTCCTCGTTACTAAGTACATAGAATGATGGCAACATTTGAATAATGCTAGACTTAATCTCATATTGGGTAGCTTCTACTGGAGGTGCTTGAATGCATGGAGAGTAGGTATACGAGGATGGAGTGAAGTATTCTCTCAATGAGCATGGAGGATTAGCCTCACCAAGTGCAGCCATGTTTCTAACTCGGATAGTCCTAAAAGTCTTTTCTAATTCTTCGTCTAATGGTTACAAGTCAGGTTTTAGTGATCGTCGACCTAACATACAACTAAAAGGTCTATGTAGGACTATCCTAGTCTGTTAAGGATTTTTTTTTTTTATTAAGAGGAGAAGAGAGGAGAGAAAAGAGTTCTAAAGAAGAGATCCTAAGAAGTCCTAAAACTAATAAAAGAATTAATTGTGGTTAGATTTTAATTACAATCAAGTTAACACGTAGTGGACTCTCTATCCTAAAGTTACCCTAGTTCTAGACAGCTCCTAACTGTAGTTAGCCTTCAAGCCCTCCAAGTCAGAGCTTGACTAACCAACTGGCCAGGTAAGTGTAAGGTTGGTGGGAGTCCCCCTGTTGCTTTCTTTAGACACCAATTAAATTGATCAGGTCAGTGAACGGAACCAATTAAAAACCACCTTCCTTTGGGCCCAGTCGTCTCGCAAACCACTTGCCTAGACACCAGCTAGCTGACCAAGTCTAACCTGGTTCAACTCTCAGGGTCACTTGTCTTAATGAGCTCGAAATTCTTAGGGGTCAACGTCTAATTCATTTTAGATTAAGGTCTAGGTTATGCAAATGCAAAAGAGTGATTTGTGGGCCAAGGAAGGGTGATCAAATCTCTATCTTATCTTAGTTAATGGGTTGTGCCCTTAAAATTAATTATGGAGATGCAATGCAAAGAAACAAGATGTCCAATCAAGTTAGAAATTTTTATATTTGAGATTATGCTATTTTAGTTAAGTGTTATGAAATGTCAGTAGCTTTTTTTTTTAATTCAACCATGCCAAGATCCCCGGCAACAGTGCCAAAATTTGATGCGTAATCGTTGATAGCACCAAAAATAACTTTACTCACTATGTAGGTAGGATGAGTCGAGATCGTATCCTCAGGGACCTTGGACTAAGTTGAGATTACAAAATAAAAGAAAGAAGCGTTGTTTTGATTTAAAAATGAATTATCTTAAAATTTATGTACTTAAAAATAAAGAGCTCGAGAGTTTTGAATTAATTTGCACTAGCAGAGTTGTATCTCTTTTTTAATTAAATAGATCGATTAATCTTAGAAAAAATACCTATCTTCCCTCGGCACGCCCTGTATCCGTAGATCATGATGCGTCTTCGAAAAGTACTAGGTAAATAACTCTTCTTCCCTTGGCACGCCCCGTATCCATAGATCACAGTGCATCTTCGAAAAGTAAAAGTTGTTCCTAATATTAATCTAACAAGAAAGCATAAATAAAAGCATATGAAAGAGAGCAAATAAAGAACTCATGATGATTTAAATAAAAAGTATAATCTTTATTGCATATAAAGAAATACAAGAAAGTTTAGAACAATAAACCATCTCTATGTCGTTACAAAATTTTTTTTCCACTCCCGAGACTGCTAGCCTAGCTGCTCATGAAGTAGTCCCTTTCTATTCCTCTATGCAAGGCTCTAGAAGAATTTCTGGGCTCCCCCTCCAATGGGAGTATAAAAGTCTTTTTATAGGTGTTAGGAGGGAGGAGTTTTACATGATTTTCTGATGTGGGACTAAAGAAAATACTAAGGACTAAAAGATGGATGGATGAGATGGAAAGATCACAACAGATAAAGAAAATACAAATTCTTCCTCTTGAAGTATTTCCAAATATCATATTTTTTTCCTTTTAATAAGCATTTGTTCGTCACTGTGTCCATAGCATCAAATTCCCCGCGAACCTGCCTGCCTCGTGCCCACACCCACGCCCGCTGCCTCGCCCGCGTTGCTTCCACGTCGCACCCGTTGCCTCGCCCGTGTGAGCCTTCTGTGCCTCACGCACGTGTTAACGCTTCAAAAAGAAACTTTTTTATTCCAAAAAGAAACTTTTGTTTCTTTATAATTACATCTATATCCTTTTGGGTTTCTTGCATAGTATCTTCATTTTCTATAATACCGTATGCATCCTTCTTTTATTTTAATTTTATTTTAAGTTCAATTTTTTTTAAACTTGAGTCTTTTTGATCTATGAATCGGACTCTTTGTATCGGCGATCATCTTTCCTGTAAAACATAAAAAGAAGCATCAAATTCTTAATAACTAAAATAAATTAAATATAATTTTCTACTTTAAATGACTTAAATTAAGTATTTATCACTTTGCTCATGTTAGGATGAGGTTCTCCTCCTGTTCCTAACATGGCTGTGGGGGCACATAAGGGCCGTTGTAAGGGCCTCTCCCCCCATCCGATCTTTAAATAACCGGGCCTTCGACTTTGCTTATGTTAGGATGAGGTTCTCCTCCTATTCCTAACATGACTGTGGGGGCACATAAGGGCCGTTGTAAGGGCCTCTCTCCCCATCCGATCTTTAAATAATCGAGCCTTCGTTCGTGTCAGGACGAGATTTTTTTTTATTCTCGACATGCTTAATTTTGATTGTCTGAAGGAGCTACTCCCTGTCGTTATAAGCTCATACCAATAGAAAAGATATGCGAATATGGAAGAAACTTTTATTTAAGGCAAAGTTATCAGTAGTACATTCGTAGATTCTCCGAATTCCATGGTCGCGGAAGGTCTGTTCCTCCGAGCTTTTTCAAATGGTATGTTCCGGGCCGAACCATCTCCCTGACTTCATACGGGCCTTCCCAGTTAGGGGCGAGTTTTTCTTGATTCTGAGGTTGTGAGATAGCGACTCGTCGAAGTACTAAGTCCCCCGCTCTGAAGGCCTTACTCTTGACCCGGGAGTTGTAGTAGCGGGCTACTTTCTGCTTATGGGGGCCATCCGAACTTGAGCTGTCTTCCACTTTTTTTCTAATAAGTCAAGGTTGGCTTTGAGATCCTGTGAGTTGCGCTGCTCGTCGAATGCCACAACTCATGCCGATGGGAGTTTGAATTCGATCGGGATCACGGCTTCTGTTCCGAAGGCTAAGGCAAAGGTGGTCTCCCCTGTGGGCAGTCTTTGGGTAGTTCGGTATGCCCACAATACATGATAAAGCTCATCTGCCCAAGTTTCCTTTGCTCTTTTAAGTCTCGCCTTGATCCCTTGCAGCAGAGTCCTGTTAGTAACCTCAGCTTCACCGTTTGCTTGCGGATGGGCTACTGACGTGAAGTTGTGGGAGATATTTAAGTCCTCACAAAATTCAGCAAACCTTGCCCCAATTGTTGCCCATTATCAGTAATGATAGTTTTGGATAGGCCGAACCTATAGACAATTGACTTCCAAACGAAGTCCTGCACCTTAGCTTCTGTAATTTTCGCCAAAGGTTTAGCTTCGACCCACTTGGTGAAATAGTTAATTGCCACCAGGAGGAACTTTCGCTGCCTGGATGCCATGGAAAAATGTCCGAGGATATCCATCCCCCATTGTGCAAACGGCCATGGGGCACTCAAGGGTGTAAGCTCGGAGGCGGGTTGCCTTTGGATATTTGCATATCTCTGACACCGATCACACCTTCTAACATATTTGATGGAGTCATGGTACATTATAGGCCAGTAATAGCCTTATCGGAGCAGTTTGTAGGATAAAGATCTGGCCCCCAGGTGACTTCCACAGACTCCCTCATGTACCTCCCACAAGGTGAAGTCAGCTTCAGAAGGCCGAAGATATTTCAGGAGGGGCAAAGAGTACGATCTCTTGTACAGCTTGCCTTCGTAAAGAACATATCGGGAGGCCTGGTTCCTAAGCTTCCAAGCTTCTTTTGCATCAGGAAGAAGAACCCCATCTTTGAGGTATGCAACCAGTGTTGGAGCATGATCCCAGCTCCTCCCATGGACTTTGGGTGTAGCGAACCAGCAACGAACAAATTTGGAGACTTCTGGACTCGATCGAAGGCCCTTGACGAAATCAGCCTGGTTGCTGTCTTTTTGTCAGCCTTTCGTTCCAGATGAAGAATGCCTCTAAGATCACCTCTAAAAAATCCAAGATCTGGTACCCAACTAGATCAGGCCTGGACCAAGGTCTTCCAATTTGTAGATCTTGAATCAGGGTGTTCTAAATAGGGAAGAAGGTAGATAGAACTAGACCTTGCAGATCTGTCCTACTGCAGCCTTTCCTGTAGATCTGTTGATGGAGATCTCACCCGTGCCTCAAACGACCTCAGATCAACTCCAGATCTGAGAGAAACTTGTACCAACCTCTTCTCAAGAGATTCCAGATCTTGGACCTGAAGTTTGGGCAGCTGCAAGAGAGGGAGAGGCAAAAAAGGGTTGGCGGCACCAAGGGAGAGGGGCTAGTGCCTCCCCTTCTTTTCTTTCCTTTTTGGGACCTGGCGGCAAGAAACCCTAGGGTTTCTTGCTCCTGGGGCATGGAGAATTGCTGGAGAGAGAGGGAGAAGAGAGAGAGAAACTTGAGAGAAAGGGTTTTCGTATTCCTTGGCTTAATCAAACATATACAGTACATGTATATATAAACACAGGGTCAAGTGACCCAAACCCAAAACTCCCTTGACCAACTCTATGAAGATTTGGTTAACCCAAGCCCATGTACACCCATGACTCGACCTAATCTCACCTATCCTGGGCCCAGACCTGGCCCATAAAGAGTTGGTCCCTTGAGGCCCACATAACCTAGACCTCAAGAACCCAAAAGGCCCACAGCCTTTCAACCTAGGGCCCAACTAGTCCTAGAGTCTCCATGAAGCCCTCATGAATGATGGACCTTGGCCTTAGCCTTGGTCCCCTGGGACTTGGGCACACCACCTGGATCACAACAACCAGTGGCCAATCTAGCTGGGTTCATGGCTGATCTCCATCACAAGCTGTGGTTCTTCCGTACTTGGGCACTTCAGAACTTCGAAGAAGACTTCCTTAGGCAGTTCAGCCGAAGCCAGTGTAGCCAACTTGGAGAGAAGGTCGGCCCTAATATTTTCTACTCTTGGGATCTGCCTGATGTCAAAGCTGTCGAAGGTAGGGACGATCTCCTTTATCTTTTCGAGATACTTGACCATATTGTCCTCCCGAGCTTCATAATTTTTGCTGACCTGTCCCACTACCAATTGAGAGTCACTGTAGGCTTGGAGCCGATCTACTTCTAACTCTTTGGTGATCCTCAGTCCTGCAATCAGAGCTTCATATTCTGCTCCATTATTTGTCGCAGAAATTCGAAGCGCAGCGCATACTCCGCAATAATTTCGTCTGGATTGATCAAGATCAGGCCCGCGCCTGCACCTGACATGTTGGAGGAACCGTCCACATAGAGGGCCCAAAAACCATTAGGGAGATCTGTTCTTTCTTCAGGGGAGTTTGGCTGGAGCCCTGGGTTGTCAGCTTCACCTCATCCAAGTTCGACCTCTTTCGGGAGAGTATATTCCACTATGAAGTCTGCTAATATCTGGACTTTTATCGTCAGCCGAGGTCGATAGTCGATGTCGAATTTTGTGAGCTCGACTGTCCATTTCACTATCCTTCCGAAAGCATCCACTCGATGCAGAACCGTCTTGATCGATTGGTCGGTGAGCAGTGTTATGGTGTGTCCTTGAAAGTAAGGTCAGAGCCTTCGAGCTGCAATCAACAAGGCGTAAGTTAGTTTCTCTAACTTAGTATACCTGGTTTCAGTGTCTCTTAATACTCGGCTTATATAGTAGATCGGTCGTTGAATTTTTGCTTCTTCCTTAATCAAAACTGCTGCGAGAGCCACAGGAGAGACCGTCAAGTACAGAAACAACTCCTCTCTAGGTTGGGCTTTGCCAATAGCAGAGATGAGCCGAGGTAGTTCTTCAGTTCTTCAAATGCTTGTTGACATTCAGTGGTCCAACAAAAATTCTTCGGCTGCTTAAGAGTCTGAAAGAAAGGTAGGCACCATTCGGCTGACCTTGAGACAAAGCGATTTAGAGCTGCTACTCTCCCAGTAAGGTGCTGAACTTCTTTTATTGACTTTGGGGCGATCATTTCCTACGTGGCACGAATCTTTTTCGGATTTGCCTCGATTCCATGCCCCGACACCATGAAGCCCAAAAATTTTTTTGTGGTTACTCCAAAAGTGTACTTGGTCGGGTTCAGCTTCATCTTATATTTTTGGAGGGTGCTAAAGGTCTCCTCAAGGTCGGCGACATGATTCTTTATGGATTTGCTTTTTACAAGCATATCGTCTACGTAGACCTCCATGTTGCGGCCGATCTGCTCTTTGAAGATCTTGTTCACCAGCTGTTGATAGATCACCCCTTATTTTTTAGGCCAAAAGGCATGACCCTGTAACAATTAAGACCACGGTTAGTAATAAAACTGATTTTTTCTTCATCCTCCGGTGCCATCCTAATTTGAATGTAGTCGAAAAAAACATCCATGAAAGTGAGAAGCTCGTGGCCCAAGGTTGTGTCCACTAATTGGTCAATTCTGGGCAGAGGATAACGATCCTTCGGACAGGCTTTGTTTAGCTTTTTGAAGTCTATACACATCCTCCACTTGCCGTTCGCCTTCTTGATGAGAACCATATTGGAACCCAGTTCGGGTAGTTGACTTCTCTTATGAACCCGGCCTTCAAGAGTTTATCAACTTCCTCAGCTATTGCCACTTGCCTTTCCAGTGCATGACTTCGGATTTTTTTCTTCGTCGGTCGATGTTTGGGATCAACAGCTAGGCGGTGTTCCATGACTCCCGCATCAATCCCTGGCATGTCCATCGGGACCCAAGCGAAAACATCCACATTCTTTTGTAGGAAATTAATGAGCTGTGTCCGTACCTCTTCTCCTAGGTTAGAGCCGATCTTCACCACATGCTCCTCATTCCCATCGTTCAAAGGAATTGAGACAAGATCTTCAATTGGCTCACCCCGTTCTTCAGCAAGGTCGTCATGAGTTTCCAATCTATCAACCGGATAGGGGTCGGACTGTCCCTTTCTCTGAAGGGCTATGTTGTAGCAATGTCTTACCAAAGCTTGATCTCCTCTGACCTCTCCGACTCCTTGGCTAGTAAAAAATTTTAGCTTCAAGTGGTAGGTCGACACCACAGCTCGGAGGGCGTTGAGGCCAGGTCGGTCGAGTATTGCGTTGTAGGCAGACGGTGCCCTTACTAGCAAAAAATCCACCTACGCTCTTGATTGCTTTGGGTACCGACCTGCAACCACGGTTAAAGTTATTACCCCTTCCACTGGTACAGCATCGCCAGTGAACCCTACCAACGAGGAGTTTATCGACCCTAATCGACCATCCAGAATGGATATTTTTGAGAATGCCTCGTAAAACAGAGTATCAGGCGGGCTTCCACTATCAACAAGAATGCGGCGTACATCATAGTTAGCAATATTTAAAGAAACTACAACCGCATCATTATGTGGGAATTAAATCTCCCAGGCATCTTCTTCTGTAAAGTTTATAAACTCTTCAGTCCTCTGCCGCTTGGGCGGTATGGCCGATCCACTGGCTGCTCCCCGTCGAGGTCCTCCAAAGATGGTGTTGACGATCCCGATTGGAGGCCGATCTTCAGGCTGTTCCTCCCTCCTTAGCGGCTCTGGCTGTGGTAGGGCCCTCGATCGATCCTCCTACCTTCAGATCAACGTCGGATGAATCTGTCGAGATGACCTCGTCTGATGAGCTCCTCGATCCGCCAGTTCATTTCTTAGAATCTTTATCCCAGGAGGTCCTCTCGACTATGAGTCTCGACGATCTTCTGGTAGAATGAAGGTAGAGACCCTCCAGGGGTGGAATCATGATCGGATGGAGGGCTCTCCGCCATCTGCTTCCCCTTTCTGAGGAAGACAGGGTGACTTGCCTAAGTGGTCTATCCGATCATCGGATTCTGGAACTCCGATGATGTTCTTTCTAGCCGCACCGATGCTTACGGCTGCTGTGGCTGCATGGCCTGCACTGCTTCGATGAGGCCCCTGACCTGCTGAATCAGCAAGTCAAACTGCTCCATGCCGACTGCTGTTGCCAGAGGGGGAGGAGCCTGGAAAACTGGAGATGAGGCTGGAGCTTGCGGAGCTCGCTGAGATCTGGCCACAGAGGCCATGGATCGCCTGGTGGATGCCTTTCGGGAGGCATCAGGTGGAGATCTAGAAGGAGAAGGAGAAGAAGATGTCGGAGAAGATGATCAGAGATAGTCCCGTTGAGCACTTCTTTAAGAACAAGGGTACTGCGAAGACACAGACTCCTTCCTCTAGCACCAATTTTGTTGGTGCAGAATTCTGCCGACACCGAAAAAGCTGGAGTCGAGGGGATTGCGTCCGCCGTCGGGACCTGCAAAGGAAGTCTAAACCGAGTTGGGGGTGCTCCAGCAAGATCCTTCGACGCTCAAGTCAGTACTCTGCCTCGACAGAAATGGAGCACTCGAATGAGATTTTAGCAGAGTTTTGAAATAGAGTTTAGAGCTTAGAGAAGAATGTATCTGGGGGTCCCTTTATATAGACAGAGAGCATAACTGATCGACAGCGACGTCTGTAACCACCTGGTAGTGGGTCGTTCGTGGCCACGCGGAGTTTGTTGCGGAGAGTAGTGGTGTCAGTGGATCGTTTAGAGCCACGTGAAGTTTGTTATGGAGAGTGGAGTGGTGTCCATTGTCGTGACTTGTCAGAGAGTGATGGGGTCATGTGGAATCTATTACAGAGAGTGGAGTGGGGTAGTGGCCATTATCGTGACTTGCCAGAGAGTTCGGGCCTGACGTTTGAAGCTTGACTGGGATGTCTGATGGAGCAAAATGGCTCTCTATCTCTACAATCTAAGAGAGGCTCGGATGTTTTCGAGGTTGCTGATGAGTCCACTATTATCGGATGCCTAGAGCGCTGATGCTGCAGGCAGAAGTCATCTGTTGTAAAAGCTTGGATGGGAACTTTCTATTGGAGAAGTCCGGTTTCATGAGGAATCGATAGAGGGTCGACCGATAGTAGACTTCGGATGGCATTGTGGAGGTTCGTCTGCTGGAGGAGTCTTGAGGATACTGTGGAAGGTCGAACGTTGGAGGAGTCTGGGATACGATTCTGCTGTAGAAATTTGAATGGAGTCCAGCTTTCGTAGGAGTCCGAAAGGAGGTCGCTTATTATAGAAGCTCGATCAAAAATCAGTTGTCGTGGAAGCTCGAATGGAGACTTCTTATTGTAGAAGTCCCGCCTTTGGAGAAACTCAGTCATTGATGAGGTCCGAAAGAAGTTTAGAGTAGAGATCCGGTGGAGCCTATCCGTCGTAGAAGTTCATCTGAAATTTGTATGATGTAGAAGCTTGTCTGAAGATTTGCCTGCTGGAGAGGTTCGATTGCACAAGGAATCTGGCTGAAGGTCGACCGGTAGAAGAGTTTGGAAGGCGCTATGGAAGTTCGTTTGCTGGAGGAGTCTGGAGGATCCTGTGAAAGTTCGGCTGGCATTGTTGAAGTCTGGCTAATGCTATTGAAGATTGATGGCTGGAGAGGTACGGAAGACACTGGAGGCAGTCGGCTGTTGTAGAAATCTGGCTGCTGGAGCCCGTCCATTGTAGAAGTTCGTCCGAAATCCATCCGCTATGGAAGTTCAGACGGAGTCCGGTTCTTGTAGAAGTCCATATGGGGACCGCTTATTGAAGAAGTTTAGCTAAAGTCCGCTTGTAATAGAAGTTCGGAAGGAATTCATTTACAGTAGAAGCTCGGATGGAATTTGCTTACAGTAGAGATCCGGAGTAGACCGCTTGCAGTAGAAGTTTGGCTGAAATTCGGAAGGCGGTCAACCACCGTAGAAACTTGGATGGAGTCTGGTTACTATAGAAGTCCTGCTGCTGAAGAAGCTCGGTCATTGACGAAGTCCGAAGGAAGTTCGGAGTAAAGTCGATCGTGGCTAGGAGAAGTCTGGAAGAGATTTGGAGAATAGTCGATCACTGTAGAGAATCGGCTGAAAGTGAAGCTCAGAGAACGTTTGGAGCAGTCCGGTAGATGAATGGAGAAGCTCATTGTTGAAGAAGTCGGATGGTATTATGGAAGCTCGGACGGTCGGGGGAGTTCGGAAAGATGCCACACAAGGTCGGAAGCCGGAAGAGCCCTGGAAGGGTCAGCCTTTTACGAACTTCGACTGGGGTTATTTTATACCCAACAGGACACAAGTGTCTTGACATTGCTATTTGCAAAATGTATATGTCATACTATATTTTATTTGATAAGTAAGTTTTGCCATATTCTTCACACTTTTAATCACCATTTCCACTGTTGCTTCCAAATCCTAAGCCTAAGGTCAGAGATGATCTCCTCAGCGAAAGATGAGGAAGGCTATTCTTCGACTGAAGCCTAAGTGTTGAGGTGGAGAACTCCTAAGAGCTAGAATGAGACCTACAAAAAGTCTTGGCCAGAGTGTTCTCTGATGGGGACTCTCCAACACTTAAGTCAATGGAGAGATAGAGAATAGAGAGAGAGAGAGACCTTGTTAGAGCTTCCTTGGGGTCCCCACTCCCTCTTATTTATAGAGGAAGAGTTAAAGTCATGCACGTCCTAGAGACTAATCGATTTTTGAATATTGCAAGTGGATCATGCTGGTAGTGATCACTCTGGCATTTGCGATGTAGGGCTAGCTATAGTTTTCACTCGAGGCATGATTTGATCTCGATGATATTCCTTATCTGGACTCTCCATAACCATGAAGTTGATAAACTCTTTTTCAATTGGGATAGCGGTCTTACATGAAAAGTCTTCCTCAAGTCAGCTGTTGCTGACCTTTACTTACCCTGGCCATGGCCACGGTCAGAGCTACGCCTACAAGGGTCGAAAGCCCTAGATCAGGCCAGTCAATTTGGATCTCCATGCTTCTCTAGGTTGGCCATGGCTGACCTCTTGCTATCTTTGCATTCACTAAGGATCGATCCCTTTGAGACTTCGATCATGATTGAGGACATGGTCAATTGTGGTCAAAGTGATGATCCACAACAAATATCCCCTACTCTCGAGCCAGAACTCAAACTGAGGCCGATTGAAGAGAGTATGAACTCGACGTCAAGATTGACCCAATAGGATGCTTTGTTTACCATGCTTGGGTGCTCATCGAGATGGGGACATGTGTCAAAGATTGGCATCGATGATCATTCAAATCTGCCAATCTAGATCATTAAGATGATGGATCCACATGAACCCAACCATAGTTAATCGGGATCTGGCACTTGGCAGTCATCAATGGTGGTTAGACAAACTACTACCAAATTAGAGCCTTCCAAGCTTCTACAAATAGGCAGTTGTTGTCTTGGATCAGCTTTACTGTTTTACTATTTTACAACCTTGAGAGAGAAGTGGAGCCTTTAGGAGATTTTCTACAATCTCTGGTGATCGTCATTGGAAATCACAGACCACCTCAGCTATAATCAAGCTCTAAAACCCAACCCCAAAGTCCAATCCTTGGGTTTGCTCGATCATCTCTTCTTTAGGTTAGTTTTTCTTTCTTTCCCCCTTTCTTTTGAATTTTACCAAGGATGAGCGTATTGAGTTCATCCCCTATCACTTGGACCTCTGATGGTGACCCAGCCAATAAGGACCTTATGTCTGATGTCAATTGCTCCTTGGAGAGTTCCAAGGTTGAGGAGGTGCCCAACTTTGGTCCTTTCTGAATGGCCTCTGTCTTCACCCAAAAGGACCTCAAAGTCTTGCACCTTAAATACCAAATTCCTCTAGAGTTCAAATTGGGGCTCGCCAACCCTGAGAATTGGGTGGCCCTACCTTCTCGAGGTGGGATTGGGCTCTACGAAGAGTCCCTGAAGGCTGGCCTCAAACTATCAATTCATTTTTTCATCGTAGAACTTCTTAGGACCTTCCAAATAGCACCCTATTGTATGGCACCAAACTCATGGCACCTAATAATAACTTTCATTACTCATTGTCTCCTCCTTAGGACAGAACCAACCATCTACCTCTTTTGGGCATGTTTCTTATTTAAGGAATACCCCAAAGAGGTCAAATGGTGTTATTCTTCACCTTAGATGGGATAATGCCTCTTCTGAGGTACTCCTTCCTCGATTCATAATGGGTAGGAGCATTATTTTTTCATGTCAATCGAGCAATCCTTGGACTTTGACACATCATGGGGTCAACCTCGGAGGTTGTCAAATAAGGCTCCAGTGCTCTTTAACATTGAGGAGAAGGCCTTGAAGCTCATTTTCAACCATGCTGCTCTTCCTCTTTCTAAACTTCTTTCTAAGAAAATATTATATAAAGTCAAGTTGAGCCCAACCAATCCTTAAAGTAAGTCAACTTTGTTTAGTATGTCACTTTGGTTTGCTTCAACTGACTCTTATTTTTTTAATTATGAAGCTTGAGGACATTGAAGCTTTGTATCGCACGACCAAAAGAAAGAAGTCATCGATCGAGGCTCCTATCCCTAAGCGGGATCCAATCGAAGCTGTCCTTGCCCAACCTACTATTGAGGCCTCCCAAATATTGGTCTGAGGTTTGACCTTGAGGAAGGATGCTTCTTCTAGGGCCCAGATCATCCCCCCTCTCAAATCAGATTCTTTAGGGGAACCAATTCTCCCATCTGCATCTTTGTCACTCCAGAGCTCATCAACTCCTTAGATTTCGATATGCATCTCTCCATGGCAGGCCGACACTCCCATTATGGCTTCTCAAAGGCCATCAGCCCATCTTGGGTAGGGATCCAAGATTAGACGTCAAACCTTGTGAATAATCGTGTTGCTTGTGATCTTCTACAGGTCATGATTATGCCAACTAATATCGATATTCTTAATACAAAAGGCCCCAAATATCACATCAAAGATTCTTATGATTCCCTTTTCGGGTAGTTTTGAAGCTCGTCCTCTTCTCCTACTCTCTTCTTGTTCCTTTTTTTTTTCTGAGCTCCCTTTTTTTCAGCTTATCCATCATGTGGACCATTTCGTAGGCATTTTGAAGGAGGCTCGACAAGTTTCTGATGACACTAGGGCCCAAGCCACTAAAGCCGAGGCCTAAGCTACTTTGGCCTCTAAGAAGGCAGACGAGACCTTGGCATAAAAGGTGGTTGCTGAGAAGGAAATCCATTCTCTGAAGGTCAAGATAAGTTCATTGGAGATCGAGGTTGCCAATGCTTGGGGCCAATCCGAGGCCCATCTTGCGGAGGGCCTGTGTATTGCGGCGAGCCAATGGGAGAAGAAGCTAGAGTCCAAGAAGGCTGCAGTAGTCAAGGCATTTCATTACTTGGAGGAGTTTAGGATGATCATGTTGGAGTTCTCTTCTTACTCCTACTTGTAGGGCCTTGCGGATTGCGAGACAAAAGTCCCAGGCTTTTTTCCCAACATCAACCTCAGTTTCCTGGACACTGCGATGAAGGTAGGGAGGATAGAGCCAAGGCCATTGCAGATGAGGAGGTAAAGGATGAGGTAGGGGTTGGACTAGAGCATGTCAAGGCTGCCCCGATCGAGGACATGATGACCGTCCAGCCTCCTCTGATGATCATGCTATCAGAGCCCAAAGCTCCCGCTAGAGGGCCAGATGTCCCCACTGATGCCTAATTCTTCTAGTGTTGTTTTCTTTTTTATTTATTTTTTTATTTTTATACTTAAGCTCAGCTATGACCGAGCTGATTTCAAGGTCAGCCTATTTTTGTATTCTTTGGCTTTTGCTGAAGTAATTTTGTAAGAGGCCGACCTGTCTATTACAAATCATAAATCTTTTAATGCAAATTTTAACTTTTCTCAATGTTCTCTCCACTGCTTTTCATTTGTTAGTTATGAAATCTTCCATGTTGTGGAAGTTAGACTTTTGTGGGTTGATCAACCTCATCCTCAACTTTTGAGCCTCTAATCCAAGGATGAAGTACAACTGACCAGGGGCATGGAGTGTATTTGCCATAATGTTCAGCCTCCGTTCGACTCATATGAGGACAAGGAGTGCTAGTTGGCTGATGTTGTCGTGGTCTCCACTCGACTCATATGAGGACAAGGAGTGCCATTTGGCTAATGTCATCATGGTCTCTACTCGACTCATACAAAGATAAGGAGCATCATTTGGTCGATATCATCATGGCCTCTGCTCAACTCATACAAGGATGAGGAGCACCAATTGTCCAATATCGTTATGGCCTCCACTTGACTCATACAAGGACAAGGAGCATCAATTGACTGATATTGTAATGGCCTCCACTCGACTCATATAAAGATGAGGAGCATCATTTGGCCAATGTCATTGTGGCCTTCACTCAACTCGTACGAGGAGTGCCATTTGGTCGATGTCATGGATGAGGACACTAGGAAGGCATTTTGATCTGTGAAACACAAATTTTTATTGCTATTTGATAAGAATTACATCAAGAATAATAAATTTATTAATTTCCAGCATTCCAGGTTTAGGGAATTGGAGTTCCATCTAGTTGGCGGAGTCGGTATGCTCCCAGGTGCACTACTTCGTCAATGTGCTATAGGCCTTCTTAGTTCAATGAGAGCTTTTCTTATTCTATCAGATGAGACACTTCAACTCTTTGTAGGATGAGGTACCCTATTCAGAAGGCCTTTCTTTTGACTTTGGAGTTATAGTATCAGGGTACTTTCTATTGATAGCTTGCCATTTGAAGTTGAGCACATTCCCATGTCTCCTCCAATAGGTCCAAGTTCACTCTTATGTCATCCAAATTGCTTTCCTCATTGAATTTGTCCACTCAGAGTGAAGGTAAGCTGACCTCGAGTGGATCACGACTTCAGTTCCAAAGCTCAAATTGAAGGATATTTTTCTGGTTGGGATCCATTGGGTCATTCGGTAGGTCTAAGCACACTATAGAGCTCTTTGACCCATTGCCCTTTAGCTCGATCCAATCTCGCCTTCAGTCCTTGCAACAAAGTTTGGTTAGTCATCTCGATCTCGTCATTACTTTGAAGATGCACCATTAAGGTCATGCAGTTGCGATCCAAAATCTTTGCAAAATCTTGCAAATTTTGCATTACGAACTAACACCTATTATATGTGATAATGGCACATGGTAGACCAAACCGATAGATAATCAACTTCTATACAAACTCATGGACCTTAGCTTCGGTGATGCACGCCAGTACCTCTGCTTCCATCCATTTGATTAAGTAGCCAATTACAATGAGTAGAAACTTTTTTTGTATTGTTGCAACTAGGAAAGATCCAAGGATGTCAATCCCCCATTGGGTGAAAGGCCAAGACATCATGATCAACTCCAATGGGGTCGACAGTCGGTGTTGTATGTTGGTGTTTCTTTTGCATTGATCGTACCTTCGCACCAAGTCGATTGGGTCCTGCTGCATGGTCAGCTAGAAGTAACCCTATCATAGAACTTTATAAGCGAGGGCTTTGCCCTCCAAATGGTTACCATAAATACCTTCGTGAACTTTTTGAAGAGCATAGTCCACTTTTGATGGATGGAGGCATCAATGTAGCAGCAGTGAATAGGACCTTTTATATAGCCTTTTCTCATACATCAGGTATTGAGGTGCCTAGCATCTCAACCTCCTAGCCTCGACTCAATCTATAGGTAAGATGCCATTCTTTAGGAATTGGACAATTTGATCCATCCAGTTTGACTTGTGGTTAGTCTGCATTACTGAGGTTTCCTCAATGCTTGGATTTTCTAGTGTCTCCATGTATGAGTTCCTCCTAAGGTCAGCAATTCTTAATCGACAAACTTCAACAAGAGGTTAACCCTAGCATTCTCAAATTTTGGGATTTACTAAATATTCAAGGTTGTGAAATTGGAGACCGTATCTTTCACTTTCTATAGGTACTTCACCATACTAGCTCTTGTGCTTCATACTCACCCCGCATTTGGCCGACGATAAGGTGTGAGTCGCTATTGTTGTGATCCAGGTGGTGTGCCCAAGGCCCAGGGGACCAAGGCTAAGGCCAAGGTCCATCATTCATGAGGGCTTCATGGAGGCTCTAGGGCTAGTTGGGCCCTAGGTTGAAAGGCTGTGGGCCTTTCGGGTTTTTTAGGTCTAGGTTATGTGGGCTTCAAGGGACCAACTCTTTATGGACCAGGTCTGGGCCCAGGATAGGTGAGATTAGGTCAAGTCATGGGTATACATGGGCTTGGGTTAACCTAATCTCCCATAGAGTTGGTCAAGGGAGTTTTGGGTTTGGGTCACTTGACCCTGTGTTTATATATACATGTACTGTATATAGGTTTGATAAAAAGTCAAGAAAATATAGAACTCTTTTTCTCAAGTCTCTCTCTCTCTTCTCCCTCTCTCTCCAGCAATTCTCCATACCTCAGGAGCAAGAAACACTAGGGTTTCTTGCCGCCAGATCCTAAAAAGGAAAGAAAAGCAAGGAGGCGCTAGCCCCTTCCCCCTTGCAGCCGCCGACTCTCTCTCTTCTCCCTCTCTTGCAGCCACCCAAGCATCAGGTCTAGGACCTGAAATCTCTTGCAAATAGGTTGATACAAGTTCCTCTCAGATCTGGAGTTGATCTGAGGTCGTTTGAGGCACGGGTGAGATCTCCATCAACAGATCTACAGGAGAGGCTGCAGTAGGACAGATCTGCAAGGTCTGGCTCCATCTACCTTTTTCCCTATCTAAAATATCCCGATTTGAGATCTATGAATTGAAAGACCTCGGTCCAGGCCTGATCTAGTTGGGTACCCGATCTTGAATTTTTTAGAGGTGATTTCAGAGGCGTTCTTCATCTGGAACGAAAGGCTGATGAAGAAGACAGCAACCAGACTGATTTCGTCAAGGGCCTTAAATCAAGTCTAGGAGTCTCCAGATCTATTCGTTGCTGGTTCTGCTGCACCCAAGGTCCATGGGAGGAGCCAGGATTGTACTCCAATAGTTGGTATCAGAGCCACGATGGTGAGGAAGCGGTTCCAAGTGTGAGAAGTTGAAGATCCCAAGTGCTGAAATTTTCAGCAAGGTACCATCAAGGTATATTCTACACTTCTTGATTTTATATTGCTTGTTTGGCTTGGATTTAGTCATGGGCAGCAATATGAAGGTCGATGTCGAGAAGTTTGATGGCAAAGAGAATTTTTTCATGTGAAAAATCTGGGTGGAGGATCTTCTGGTGCAAGCAAATCTGGATCAGGCTTTGGATGAGAAGCCTGAGGGAATGACAGATAGACAGTGGGCATCGTTGGAGAAGAAAGCATGCTCGGTGCTCAAAGGATGTTTGACGGATGCGATGTTGTATTCGGTGCTGGAAGAAAAGACCCCGAAGGGCCTTTGGTCGAAGTTGCACACCATGTATATGGGGAAGAATATGTGCAACAAGCTGATGCTGAAGAAGAGGTTGTACAGTCTTCGAATGCAGGAGGAATCTGATGTGATTGGCCACATTTAGAGGTTTGACCAATTGTGCACGGAGTTGATGAATATCGGGGTGAAGCTGGATGAGGAGGACAAGTTTCTGTTGCTTTTGTGTTCACTACCAGGATCATATGACTCTTTGGTGACTACACTGCTCTACGGCAAGGAGACTCTGGAATATGAGGATATGGTCTCGATGCTGAGGTCTAATGAGCAGAGAAAAAAGTTGATCAGAGATCAGGCTCCCCAGGAGGGTTTGGCAGTAGGGGAGAGGACAGGTAGAGGCAGAGGTAGAAGCAAGTCCAGGGGGCAGTCCAAGTCCAAGAAGGGAAAGAAAGAGATGAAATGCTTCAAGTGCAACGAGTTCGGGCACTTCAAGCGAGAATGTCCACTATGGAAGAGCAAGAAGGGAGAAAGAAGTGGCTCAGAATTAGTGAGTGCAGTTGCTGGGCAGCAGGTGGAGGATGATCTACTTGTGGTATCAGATGGTCATAGGTATTACACAGAGGAGTGGATACTAGACTCTGCGTGCTCACATCACTACACACCACACAGGTCTTGGTTTGCGACATACACCAAGACAGATGAGGGATCAGTGACTCTAGGCGACAATCATCCTTGCAAGGTGGCTGGGATAGGGACAGTCAGGGTGAGGATGTTTGATGGGATTGTGAGAACATTGACAAATGTAAAGCACATCCCGGAGCTGAAAAAGAATCTAGTGTCACTAGGCTACTTGGAGCGCAGTGGATACAGCTTCAGCAGTAGGGCTAGAAGCAGAGTACTGAACATCTCCAATGGAGCTATGGTGGTGATGAGAGGCAGGAGGTTGGACAATAACCTCTATCGCATGGAGGGATCTGTGGTGACCAGAGAGTCTGATGCAGCAGCTGCAGCACAAGACCAGCAGGGGGCTTACAGGATGTGGCACTACCGCCTAGGCCACATAGGTGACAGGGGGCTGAGGGAGTTGAGCAGGAGAGGACTCATCTCTAATCTGGAGGATGATGCTACAGGGGAGATCTGTGACCCTTGCCAGATGGGAAAGCAGAGGAGAGTTCAGTTCAACATCAGTACAGCCTGCAGTGCAACCCCTCTGGAGTTAGTACACACGGATGTGTAGGAACCAGCCCTAGTTTCAGCTAGGAATGGGGTCAGATACTTCATGACCCTGATTGATGATTTCTCAAGGAAACTCTGGATTTACTTCATGAGAGAGAAGTCAGAGGTCTTCACCAAGTTCAAGATCTGGAGAGCTGAGGTGGAGGAGCAGGGGAGGAGCGTGAAGTGTCTGAGGTCAGACAATGGTGAGGAGTACACCAGCAGAGAGTTCCAGGATTACTATGAGGAGTGTGGGATCAGGAGATACTTCTCAGTTAAGGGGACTCCACAGCAGAATGGGTGGCCGAGAGGATGAACAGAACACTTCTGAAAAAGGCATGATGCATGAGGCTGCAGGCAGGGCTTCCAAAGACGTTCTGGGTTGACACAGTTGATGTAGCGGGTTACTTGGTCAATCGGTCACCTCACACCAGGTTGGATGGCAGGCTTCCAGAGGAGGTGTGGTCTGGGAGGACAGTTGGGCTGTGCCATCTATGGGTATTTGGGTGCACGGCCTATGTGCACATTGGAGCTGGTGAGAGGAGCAAGCTAGACGTCAGATCACGCAAGACGGTGTTTCTAGGCTATCCGCGAGGAGTCAAGGGATACAGGTGTGGGATCCCTTGGAAAAGAAGGTCATCATTAGTCGGGATGTGACTTTTGATGAAGAGTTAGTCCTACGGAGGCGAGCAGGCATGGAAGAGCAACAGGAGCAGGAGGAGGTCCAGCAGGGCACTGCTGGACAGCTTACCTCTTTGATTTTGCCTCTTGCAGGTACTACTGGAGGACATGACATTCAGGTGGAGAACCTACCTAAGGTGTCTCCATAGGTGGAGAGGACTCGGACAGATGATCGAGGTGGAGAGATCCAGCAGGAGCGAGCTAGATCGAGGACTGATAGCGGTGTTGCCCTACACAAGCCCAAGAGGACCATCAGGCAACCGGACCGATATGGCTTCGAGGAGACGCTGTCATATGCCCTGGTGATAGCGAATGGAGACCCATATACGTATCAGGAGGCTATTAAGAGCCAGGACAGAGAGCAGTGGGTCCAGGCGATGTCCGAGGAGATGCAGTCTCTCCACCAGAACGTCACGATTGGTGCAGTTGCCACAGGAGAAGAGGCCCATTGGCTGCAAATGGATCTACAGTCGCAAGGAAGGGCTTTCAGAGCAGGGAGGTATCAGATTCAAGGCGAGGTTAGTGGCCAAGGGATACTCCCAGAAGGAAGGCATCGACTTCAACGAGGTCTTCTCTCCCATCGTCAGACACACTTCCATCAGAGTGTTGCTGAGCATTGTAGCAGCTCAGGATTTAGAGCTGGAGCAGATGGATGTCAAGATGGTGTTCCTCCAGGGGCATTTGGAGGAGAGGATTTACATGGAGCAGCCACCCGGTTTTAGGGATCCAGGATCAGAGGAAAAGATTTGTCTATTGCAGAAGTCGCTGTACGGGCTGAAGCAGTCGTCGAGGCAATGGTACAAGCAGTTCGACTCCTATGTGCGTAGCATTGGACTTTTCAGGTGCAAGTTTGATCCCTGTATTTATGTTCAGTCTCTTGAGGATGGTTCTAGGGTGTTCCTACTCTTGTATGTGGATGACATGCTTATAGCATGCAAGAGTAGGAAGGTGGTGCAGGATCTGAAGGCATCCTTATCTCGGGAGTTTGAGATAAAGGATTTGGGCCCTGCAAGGAAGATCCTAGGCATGGAGATTTTCAGAGATCGAGCCCGGAGGGTGCTGCATCTATCTCAGGGGGACTACATACAGAAGGTCTTAGAGAGGTTCGGGATGAAGGGAGCAAAGCCGGCGGAGCTGCCACTTGCCGGTCACTTCAGACTCTCGAAGACCATGGCACCACAGACTGAGGTGGAGGCTCAGGAGATGGAGAAGGTTCCTTATGCTTCAGAAGTTGGGAGCTTGATATATGCGATGGTCTGTTGTAGGCCAGACATCGCTCATGCAGTGAATCAGGTTAGCAGATTCATGGTGCAGCCTGGTAGGGAGCACTGGAGAGCTCTGAAGTGGATATTCAGATACCTGACGGGTTCAGTTGGAGTTGGCATCTGCTACAGAAAGCTAGGAGGTGCAGTGGGATACTCTGACATGTCCAAGGAGGCTCAGGGGTTGATTGGCGGTTATGTAGATGCAGACTTTGGTGGAGATGTGGATATCCGGTGGTCTACAACAGGCTTCATCTTTAGCCTGTATGGAGGTCCTATTTCTTGGAGATCGAGTCTGCAGCCTATCACAGTTCTATCCACTATAGAGGTGGAGTACATTGGGCTGACAGAAGCAGCTAAAGAGGCAATTTGGCTGAAGGGTTTGTTGACGGATATGGGCCTTACTCAGGAGGCCATTAGAGTGCATTGTGACAGCCAGAGTGCACTTCTATTAGCACAGAACTCAGTCTATCATGCAAGGACAAAGCACATCGATATTCGATATCATCGGATCAGGAAGCTTATGGAGGATGGCGAGGTGGAGCTGGTAAAGTACATACCAAGGAGAACCCAGCTGATGCACTTACGAAGGTACTTTCATGGGATAGCTTTCAGAGATGTGTTGAGCTGATGCGGTTGATGGATAAGTGGAGCTGGTTGAGGCCTTGGGACATCAAAGTGGAGATTGTTGTGATCCAGGTGGTGTGCCCAAGGCCTAGGAGACCAAGGCTAAGGCCAAGGTCCATCATTCATGAGGGCTTCATGGAGGCTCTAGGGCTAGTTAGGCCCTAGGTTGAAAGGCTGTGGACCTTTCAGGTTCTTGAGGTCTAGGTTATATGGGCCTCAAGGAACCAACTCTTTATGGGCCAGGTCTGAGCCTAGGATAGGTGAGATTAGGTCAAGTCATGGGTGTACATAGGCTTGGGTTAACCTAATCTCCCATAGAGTTGGTCAAGGGAGTTTTGGGTTTGGGTCACTTGACCCTGTGTTATATATATATGTATGTGTATAGGTTTGATAAAAAGCCAAGAAAATACAGAACTCTTTCTCCCAAGTCTCTCTCTCTCTTCTCCTCTCTCTCCAGCAATTTTCCACGCCCCAGAAGCAAGAAACCCTAGGGTTTCTTGCCGCCAGGTCCTAAAAGAAAAGAAAAGCAAGGAGGCACTAGCCCCTTCCCCCTTGCAGCTGCCGACTCTCTCTCTTCTCCCTCTCTTGCAGCCACCCGAGCATCAGGTCCAGAACTTGAAATCTCTTGCAAAGAGGTTGATACAAGTTTCTCTCAGATCTGGAGTTGATCTGAGGTCGTTTGAGGTGGGGTGAGATCTCCATCACAGATCTACAGGAGAGGCTGCAGCAGGATAGATCTGCAAGGTCTATCTCTATCTACCTTCTTCCCTATCTAGAATACCCTATTGAGATCTACAAATTGGAAGACCTCGGTCCAGGCCTGATCTAGTTGGGTACCAGATCTTGAATTTTTTAGAGATGATTTCAGAGGTGTTCTTCATCTGGAACGAAAAGGCTGACGAAGAAGACAGCAACCAGGCTGATTTCGTCAAGGGCCTTATCGAGTCCAGAAGTCTTCCAGATTTTTCGTTGCTGGT